>NC_061115.1:95460329-95764081 GCF_002878395.1 Capsicum annuum
TGTAGGAAGGGTTCCTGAGACCTTGAATCTATGTCACACTAGAGGAGCATTCTACAATTGTATGTTAATATCATAATAATGGGATGAGTTTATTTAATTAACTTCTAAAGTTTCACCATTGACATCCCACAAGGACCAAACCTAGTGTCATAGGCTGAAACCACAGTCGTAGGTTATGTCGTGGACTCCTAAATACTTATTAGATTTCTCTAGTTATGACTTGACCCAAATGGACCCATTTTGACCAAAGTTTTTTTGAACGTGGTTGGACTGGTGCGAATGAAGTAAGGGTACTAAGAATTCTCCTATGTTTTAAAACCCCAACGTGACACCCAAAGCCTTATAAAAGTTAAAAGCTTTATTTTAAGCACATTGTGTAAAAATAATTGAGTAGAACTTACAATATAGTTGAAATATAAACTTGAGATGGAAAAATACTGGTCTAATCAATAGAATTACTTAAAATTTGTTGAAATATTTCTCAGGATTTGTGATTTTTTTAAGTGTAACAATGATTAGAAGGGAAAAAGAGTATGGGGTGAAAGGTACAACCTTTTTATACTTTTAGGGAAATCATTGTGTCGGGTCAGGCCAATACTATTTTAAACTAAAGGCATCCTCAGATGATCTAAATGTATGATCATGGTATAGTTACAAGATCATGTATTTCTTTCATACTATGAATGTTTTTAAAGAGCTTACCTGGGAACCTACAATGCTTAAGGACGATCGTGGTGTGTAACTATGACCATTTAATAAAATCATAGGTTCCTTCCTACTGCTAGGTTATAGGAGAGAAATTAGAAGATTAATATCACAATCATGAAATCTAGGTAAGATTATAATGTCCAATTGTTGGATGATGCCCCAATGGTTGTACCTCATGATTGCCTCAATGGTGATCAGATGACTGAACTTATGATTGTGGATTCTACAACGGTCATTTAATTCTTTCATGGGTTTAGTCTATATACCAAATAAGTATATGTTTCTTTTTGGTGTGATCTATACACCATTAACAAATACTACCTTATAAAATATAAGGTAAAAAACATGGGTTGCCTTCCAAGTATTGCTTGATTTAACATCTGATGACGTCTAAGCAACATCTTCTTCTGAATGATGATACTGTCATTGTCAAGATATAGTAATCCAACTAAGTTTGGGGTCGAATACTAAGGGAACATATGTTTTGATAGATCTCAGTGGTTACAGTCTATGAGAAAAAAATGAAAGTAAATAGGGGATTTGTTTTTAGTAGACTCGAACACAGAATAGTATAAACTAGGTTGAAAATCGGTTAAGAGTGAACACTAGGATTATGTTCCCCATGGCATCTCAAATCTGTAGGTTTATTTGAGTTGTTGAACCAAATCAATACCCCTCATAAAGAATCAATAAGTTATGTACCCCCTATAGTTTTTTGGATGAGAAGGAGGATTCTACCTTTTCCCTATTGAGTCTCAGAGTGTTGCGTTACTAACCCTTACACTGGTCCCAGTTAAATATGACCTTTTGAGTGTTAAGTTATTAGATGAAGGATAATTGTCATTTGCATATACCATATTGCTACAATGGATCAGCTATTAACTCCCCAAATTACTATTGTCTTTATCTTTTCCTAGTTACTACCGCTTTGTTAGAGCAAGTAAAAATATCTAGGCAGGATCCTAATGTGTGCAACCATTAAGAAATGAATCATATCAAAGATAAAGCAATGCATGCCACAGGTATTGGTTTTCCAAATAATCAATCAAAGTCAATACAATGGAATCCCAATATCAAAGATGGATCTTGAAATCAAAATATGTTTCTTAGTGTTAAAAATGTCAAATCTCTATCTTTCATATATCTTTGTATAAAATGTACATAAAAGGAATTTATAGTACAAGAGCAAACCCTAAAAACTAAGCTAAAATGAAATAAGAGAAAACTAAGTCGGTGGTTACCTACTCCATGCACATGCAGTCTGGAAGGGCGCAGGTACTGCCTGCGACCCAACCACAAGGCCCAGGTAGTGGGCGTTGGGAGCAGGAAACAAAATATTGCAATGTTTAGCACTTGAGATTTTGACTTTGTGGAACATTCTTTGTGTATATGCGGTCTGTATGTCCTTCTTGTGGCCATATCTTGACTTAATAGGTACTGGGAGTTAGTTTTTCAACTCTTCTTCGATGCTCGAAAATGCATTAATCACTATCAAGCTGGTAAACATCCCAGTCATCCATAATTGCTCTAGAATTAATCAAAATTGCCTTTTTAAAACTATTTTCACAAACTTATCATATAAATCATGGTTTTCTGCAAAACATACCCAAAACTAATTAAATTTAGCAAAAATCCCTCAAAACCTTGCATATTTTCCTTGTTTTAAGCATCGAAAGTACTGTATTTCTATAACACATAAACACCCTCAACTTAGAATGTTCGCATGTCCTTAGGCAACAAAAACACAATAAACAAAAAATGATGCTTAACTAGGAGAATCCAAGATATTCAAGGCAGTTGGTCATCATATTTTGTTCAAAGTACAACATTCCCTCCTATATCACTTTTCCAAAACCAATTGTGTATGTATATAAAGCACAACAATGTGACACAAGTGAATCAAGGTATGTCAACTACATTAGCAACAAACAACCACTCCTATGTACAAATCACACTATCCGAAGAAAGCATATAACTAGAAATATAACTAAAGTGCCCTCACAACTAGAATGTCCCACTCACTCATATGAAATTACACATGTCCATACAGTGATGGTCAAGAGACACTCACCTATAACAAATAAGTTCTTGTCAATCCATGTCAAATACCTTAGGCTTGCCCTTATTTTCTTTACCTTAGCAATCAAATAGTCAAGTCTGGATCACTATAGGACTTTTCTCAACTTGTAATATAGGCTTGGGAGATGTTATGATAGGTATGGATATTTAAAATTACTAAGACTTCTTGGCACTGCACTAACTTTAGCGTCTCACTTAATATCCAATTTCCTTTTTATTTCACCCATATTTCTCCCCTTTATTCTTTTATTGTACATCCAGGTTGGGTGTGGGCTCTTATTCTTTATTTTTCACCTTTTCACAATTTTTTTCTTTTTCTTTTACTTTTCTTTTCTAGCATACCCAACCCTACTATGTTTTTCTCTTATTTTACCATTCTTCACACCCATTTTACACTACGTACCCTTATGATAGCCACTCTCAACTTAGGCTTTTTTCCTATGTTGAGGTGTACAATGTCTAAGCAGGACCATAGCAAAAATAGGTTCATTGTAACATAAATAAGAAAGTGAGAAGTGTAATAATAAAAATAGGCTATAAGGCTCAAAATAGGGATCAAGGGATACAATTTGCACATGGAAGGTCATATAGGCTAAAAGTGGATTAGAATAAAACAGGACCTATGATCCTTTCATTACGAACTATTCTTTAACATAAGCAAGACTAACTAGGAAAGTTCTGAATTTAGCATACAAAGGGCACTAGGTAGCATCTCACACTCACATAGCACAGAGTCAATATCACCAACTACTACCTATTCAGTTTATGCAATTGATAGAAAATGGTTATTATGTCCCTAATACTAGTGCAATAACAAGATCCACAGAGTTCAATATATGTACATCAACGCAGTCCTAAATCACAAAATTTTTAGAGGGTTATACAAATTTAGTCAAAATCTGGTTGCTTCCCTAAACACTCAAAATATCCCAATTACACAAAACATCCCAATACGAAGAAAAACATAATACAAGACATAATTATCCTAGCTATGTTGGTTCTATAATCATATCGTGACTGACAGAAAAAGAAGCATGACAATAAATACCTACGGTGGCATGGCATGTCCACCTCCAACTAAAAATTGCTCATCATCCTCAACGCACTAAAATAAAACAAATCATGGGAAAGTGAGAACATACCTAGGATATACTAAGCGTCGGAGTTAGGAGCCTCCTTAGATAGGGTCATAAATACTGGCGAGGTGGTGGTAGTGGTAGTGCACTACTAGATGGTTCACTCGCTGCTATAGCATCACAACTCTGCCTTTCTATGAATCCAATCTCTAAAGAATTATAACTGGCCTTGTGAGGGCCCTTTCCTTTATCATATCAGGATCCTATAAATCACGCAAGTGAACTTTCTTGGTCCCAACTACTGGGACCTCCTCACCATCCTCGGTGAAGAAGTTAAACTATATTAGCGTATATGGAAGTGATATACAAACTACATGGGGTATCATAAATGGAGTATCTTGGATATGATTCTTTGCAAGAGAGCATACCTATGCTTGTAGGATATCAGAATTATCCCTCATCTAGATCAAATCTGGTGCACTTGTCTCTGTATATCAGGATGTAACCTGTGTCTCCAGCTCATCAATCCATGTGTAAAACTTTACATGCATCTATGATAGTGTGACTCTCTGAGTAGCCTCCTATATAACCTTGTTCAGCTAAAATCTTGCCTTGACACCTGATCGTATCTACCGAAAGAGGGTAGTTATATCAGTCTCAACAACCTTTAACTGAGCAGCTATAGCTCTCTAGCTCTGCAAAAACTCATAGGATACAGTAATCATACCTATCAAAGGAGCTATAGTAGATGGGCGAGCAACCTCTGTAGATACACCTACCAACTCTGAATTCAAAGTTGGGGCAAAAGTAGAAGTAACTTATGTCCCCTCTCCTTGAGTACTCAAATTTGGAGCATCTCTATGCTCTACTATCTCCATGTCTATACCAATAGCCACATCATCTATATGTTTCTTATAATTCTCTACAAAAATTGATGACCCATCAGACTGGGCATGTGGTATGTTGCCCGCTGTCTAGATCTCCTAGAAGTGTTTGGACGTCCTAGACCCTTCATGGTCTTTGTTTGTACAATTACGGTGATAGTTACCCCCTCATCAATAACTGGTAACTTAGTCACACCTGCATTATATCATAGCCTATGAATCATACAAGGAAATGACAGGTTAGTTAGCTCATCAAAGGCTCTGTCATGTAGCTCATGCCTTAAAATAGAAACAAAATTAATATCATAACCAACCATCAAGCATCAAACCAATGTATCTCCTTCCCACATAAATGTATTATATGAAGCAGTAGGAAATAGGAAACAATGAATTAGTAACCACTAAAATCTGTCCTCTAATGTCAACAGGACTTTCTTGATCATAGTTGGGCCCTCAATACATGGTTCTCACCCTGTTGTGAAATGTGTTTGGCTATCCACCTAGCCATCTCAACACTCTCAATTCTGTTCTCAATATCCTACATAATTGATGATCTCATGCGAAGCTTAATTTGTGGTTGTACTTTTATGTAGATGCAGGTGTAATATAATCTAGGCCGAACATGACTCTACGGATAGTCTTCTCTTTAATATCAACTCTGACCCCTCTGACTAGTGTGTGATGAAGTTATGGCTATCGTACAAATTTGATCAGGACTAGATGATGGCATATGGTGTGGACTATGGTTTCTCAAGAAGATACATAAGACTCATGCACCACAGCCGGGTTGTAAGAATAAAGTGGCCTAGTCATCCACCTAAGCTGATACCTATCAAATACTGCCCAAAGCTGTGGTAACTATTCTAGCCTGGATAAGTCAATCTGGCACTCCTCATAGATACAATGTATAGGCCTTCCTAACTCCTAAACACAACTATCAATATAATATATCTTATGCATCCCATCCATAAACCACGTCAGATGTCCCTTATCGAGAGGCGCATCAGGGGTAGGTTTGGGTGTCTCCTCCAGCTGTGCATCATGGGAATCCTGTTCTATACCATCCTCAAACTAGGGTACCACTAATGATTTATCATACTCAACCTCCTCAGAAGAATCCTAGGACCCCTTCTCAGAATGGGTGTAATACCTCGTACTTCTACCTAGCTTGAAATCATCCTAAGTATGTTAGAAACTTACTTTGAAAGATGAATTCACTTTATTTATGTGGAATTTTTAAGATTTTCACTTTTTTCATGTAGGAAATTTAATTAGGTTTCCAATGATACCAATTTTATCAGAATCCAATATCGGGATAGAAAGTTATGATCATTTTACAAAAAGCAATCAAAACTTCCCAGGTGCGATGATGAGGGTCGATGGACCATCACCCGAACCATCATAGCGGAGATAGCGAGAACATATTCTTCCTAAGGGCGATGCCTCATGCTGATGGACCATCAAGATAGAGACAGACCGTTGCTCAAGCCACCACAGCAGAGAAAGTGAACCCTTATTCTGCCCAGGTGCGACGGTCAGGACCGACAGACCATCGACCTAGCGATGGACCATTCACCCACCATCGCATAGCTTATTCAGCTATTTTAATGTCATTTTTAAATGGGTATTTGGGTCTTTTTCACCCATTCTAACCCCTAATTATACCATACCAAGGCTCATAAGTTCATTATCTATCTACAACATTAAATTAAGGTTTTCACTCAAAGATAATCCCCAAGGACAAGATCCAAATCTTTCTTCAAGAAACTAAGAGATTCCAATTTCTTAAGTTCAGGAACTTTAAGAATCTCACAACCCAGGTATGTCATGTGTTGATTCATGGGTCCCTTTCACCCATGAAGCTCAAGAATCTATTTTCAAAATCCATGATTTGTGTATTTATGAATGTTCATGATTTAAATTAAATTGGAAATTTATTTTCATGATGTTGTAGGGTTTTGATTCATGTTTTAAATTATATATTCCAATGATTGACCCTAGTATGTGATGATTTGCATAATAATCATGATAAACCCTTCAAATTTGTAAATTTATTTATGCACCCATGACAATTAGATGCATTGATGATGGTATAACCAAAGTATGCTCCCAAAGTGTTTGATTAAATTCTTATATGAACGAAGAGTGCCATACTAGTATGATAATGTGAAATCCCCATTCATGTATAAGTTTATGCATGTCAAATGTTTGATGAAATGTCTTAGTCAGTGAATTATGGATTCATGTGTTGCCCTTGTGGTGCCTTAGAACTTCTACTCAATGAAATCTCAAACTTATTGTATTATGGATTGTGATATTAGTCATGCATTCAAGAAAGTCATGCTTTGTCAGTTTCATGCTATCAAGTCCTGGGGGTACTTGTACCTGACAATTTAGCTGTGTGCCTAAAGCCAGTGTCATGTTTTCAAGATACTCTCAGTTGAGCCATGTTCATAGAAATTCAGTCAGTCATATGACTCAGGAAAAATCAGTAAACTCAGTAATCTCAAAAATCTCAAAAATTCAGTAATCTCAGTAGTATTCTATCAGTCAATAAAACTCAGTTAATTCAGTCCTGTTCAGTTCAGTATTCCAAGTTCAATGTCTATTCAGATGGGAGTAGGATTTAGCACTGAGTGAACCCAAGGATGGGAACACACACTATTAGATTAGGGTGTGATTCTTAGAAGTCATTCTAACATTCCAGAACTATGTAGCCATCATATATTGAGACATCAACACTATCAGATAAGAAATAATGATGTGGATAAACACTGTCAGATAAGGATCCCACCATTCTCTTTTTAGGACACTGTCAGAAGAGGGTCACCCACAGCTTGTCCTTACCAATGACGCGGTATTGACACTCTTTCAATTGGGATTACAGATTGGACCCCAACTCAGCTATAATGCATTATTTGGGATATATTGGTTAGATAATACTTCCCATAGTTTTAGTTACAGAATCAGGACTGTCAAATATAGATGTTCATTCTCAGTAAAAGAACTCAGATAGTTCAGCAGATTTTAGGATTATTAGATACAGTAAACTCAGAACAATATAAAACTTAGCTAGTTCCATAAGAACCTAGACTGTCAGATACAGTCGCTTAGTATTAGTTATTTCAGTTATACAGCTATCAAAATCTCATGTTATCAGTACTCAAACTCAATAATCATGTTATCACAAACTTAGTTACAGTTTCTATGTATTCATGCATGTATTATCACAATCATGTTATCTAGTCAGTTAGTATAGTTCATGAATGTGAACCCTTTGCATCCATCCTACCTTATATGCATACCACTATATTTTTAACATACTGACACATTTACACTATGGTATTTTATACCATAGGTTCAGAAGTACGAGCTCCAGAGCATCAATAGCATTCTAATCTCAGCAATCAAAGTTAGCAGTGAGTCCTCATCATTCGAGGATATGACTATTACTTTATTATCTCATTAATTAATTTATTTCAGTAGTTGGAGTTAGTTGGGGACATATCCCACTAACTCCTTATTCAGATAGTTTAGAGGCTTTCAGACTACAATATATTTTGGATAGTTTATTTCAATTTTGGGTATTGTTATACCCCATTATAGACATTGTTTTATATTCAGTATTAGTTTAATTTTGAACCTTATGGCCTTACAGCTTGTATTGTGCATATATTGTTTTATATTCAATATTAGTTCAATTTTGAACCTTATGGCCTGACAGCTTGTATTGTGCATAATTACAGTATATTATTCAGTGCTCAGTTATAAATATTAGTCATGGGTTAGCTTGTGGTCCTTTGGGGTCATAAGCACCATGTAACATTTCATGTACTAAATTCACGACATTGCAATGGGGGTCCTGAGCATCAACATAGGGAGTAGGTTGAGACTCTACCTCCGCCTCTTCATCATCACCATTAGTGGAGGAGTATGTAGTGGAAATATCCTCAAAGACTTTATCCTCAGCCAGGCTGCACTGACTAAGTAGCCAGGAAATTCTATCCTCGTGTGACTCTGTGTGTAACTGCAACAGTTGCATTAGCATGATACTATCTTAGATACTACTTTATCAAACCACTAAGCTTAAGAGACTCTTCTTATCTCCTAGAAGTACTAACTTCTTTCTTGTTCACTACTTTAGCTGTGATGTATACCTAAAAATAAAATATTAGATTCCAACAAAATTGAGAGATAGTGAAAGTTGAAGAAAAACTTAAAAGTCAAAACATTCGAATTTATCCTCACTTTTCACACCCCTATAACCTAATTGAAACATCGACAAGTCCAATGTATACACACTAATAAGAAATCATGACTTTCATAGTAAATAAACAGGTTCAACTCATGGCATTACTTTTGTTCATTCAAATTTAACTTCTGGTTAGGGCCTAAACTTAGAATTTTAACTCAAAAAAAGGCCCTAAATTATGATTTTAGGTTATTTCAAGGATTTCTCATACAATTATGACAGTTTTAATTTATTTAGCAATGCATTACATATATCAACATGTTACAACAATAGATATAACATTAAATCATCATTAGGAGCAAAGAAAGTTATATTCTATAGGAAAATTTAGAAAAGAATAAGAAAAACTCAAGCAAAACCAAGATTGAAACTTGTTTCTGGCATGTTTGGACAAGTTGGTATTCTCAAAAAAGTATTAATTTCACCTTTTCTGATGTGTGGGGTTGGTTTATCTTTATCGTGGGAAGTTTGATTTTAAAGAGAAAATTAATATTTTGAGGGTTAAAATGAGTTAGAATGCGGGTTATAATATTTTTATATAGGCGGGAAGCTGTAATAGGTCATATTTAAATTTTTTTGGGCTCAAAATTTTAAATAAAAAGTGGGTCCAAATTTGACCCAATGGCGGTACCTACTCTCGCCCTGTACTCGCGGTTGGGTCCTAGGCGCAAGTAGCACCTATGGTTCGTAGGTTCTTGGGGTAGGTGTAAACCTGAATCTTTGTCCTGCTTTTACGCAACTTGGACTTGGCGTATTGACATTTTTCCAGCTACTTTTGGTCTTGAAACCTAAGTTTTAGGCCCCAAAAGTAAAATTAGGTGCCACAGTCCAGAACTTACCATCTTTCATCCTCAAAATTTCAACTTTTCATTTTTCTATTCAACTTACCATGCGGTACTTGTGACCATAATGGCCTGATCACACAGTCCCCTTACCTGGAAATTGGTGAATGTATAAATATTTACTGTATTCCATGTAAGGTCTGAAAGCTAAAAACCTACAAAAAAAGCAACAAAAACATAAACACTAAAATATCATGGGTTGCTTCCCACTCAATGCTTGATTTATCATTGCGACATGATGTGGGTATGTTGGTTACTCATACTTCACCAACAAGCCTATGGGTTGCCTTCCATGCAGTGCTTGAGTTAACATTGTAGCATGACGCATGTATCTTGAATAATTAGAATTCCTCAAGATACCCATAGGTATATCATCTAGGGTTATCAATATTATAATTCGTTGATACTACCCTCATGTTATTTGGATGCTTCATAGGCTTTTTGATGTGGAAAGTCGTCTCCTCACTGTTGACTCTAAATTTTTGCTCACCCTTTTCCATGTCAACCATAACTTTGCCTGTGACCATAAATGGTATTCCTAAAATAATGGCATCTTGATGTCCACCTCACAGTCCAAGATGATGAAGTCAACTAGCATAATGAATTTGTTCACCCTAAAAATCATATCACACGAGATTCCCATAGACTTCTTTGATGTGTGATCAACCATTAAGAGCCGCACCAAAGTTGGTTCCTGAGGGTTTAAGCCTATTTGCTTGAAGACAGCCAGCGTTATCAAATTCATTGCTAGCCCTAAATCATACCAAGCTCAAGTGAATCTGGATGACCTAATAGTACATGGTATAGTGAATGCTTTGAGTTACTTTTTTTCTATACCAAGGACCTAGTCGTAAGTGGACTACAATGGTGTATTCCTTTAACATCTTCAAGAGTTACTCATTTATTACTTGTGAATAACTATTTCATAAATCTGGCATATCCGAGCATCTGATCTAATGCCTCAAGAAGAGGTATGTTTGGGAACTGTTTCAGCATCTTAATAAATTGTTTAGACTTACCTTCCTCTTTTTTTTGTATAAGTCGTTAAGGAAAAGGTGGGGGTGGTCTCAAAATTTGTCTTACCTCTAACTCAATGACGAGACCCTTACCTTTTTCTTTAGCAGTTGTATCTCTATCTTTTGTTACCTTCTCAAATTTAGCAACATATGTCTCATCATCAACAACTTTTGTAGTTGGCATTGTATAGTAGTCTTACCACTCCTCGTGGTAATAGCAAGTATGTGACCGTCACTTTTCAAATTTTGCATTACTCAGAAGGGTACCTAGTTGCCTTTGGTTTAGAGTTTCTAATATCTACCCAAACTGGTGTTCCAGCCGTTTGATAGTAGTGGCATGAGACTCAACCTTCTGGGTCAATCCTTAAATATCAACCTTAATTTTCTTAAGGCAGGCCTCCTGATTTTCCTAACACTTTACCCATTTAGCCAGCATCTCCTTCATTCAAGATTCTAAATCGCATCTACCAGGTGGAATGTATCTATCTCCCTTCTCTTTGTAGTCATCCTTTTTCATCCAGTCACCTTCTCACTCTCTGCTATTGTCTGTGTACCCATTATAATAGTTTCAACATTCGTTGCCTTGCCTATGGGCTAAAAAACCCACCATATGATGATCCAAATAATTATATTCCTTACCAATTCATTCTCATATGCTTTGGAAGCTGACCCCTGTGTTGCTACTGCATTCACTTTCTCAGAATTTTTCATTGCAAACTGCTTTGCTATCACCCCTAAATCAGTCCCTAGCAATATAATTTCTTGTGTTACTATATCATCAGCTACTCTCTATTCACATAAAGTACCTATAGCATAAGTACCATATCCCCTCTCAGCCTCTTGAGTTTGCCACCCTGGGTTAGTGAGTGAGATCTGATCTAACATCTCTAAAGTGTCCTCCCGACGTAGTCTCATAAAATCTCCTCCAGAGATGGTGTCTACCATGGATTTGAAGATGATTTTCAGGGATCTATAGAATATCTACGATAAGCTTTCCCCTGAATACTGATGATTGGGAACCAAGTATAGCTTTTTCTTAAACCTGAACCAAGCCTTATACATGGACTCTGATTGCAACTGCCTGAAATTATAAATGTCATCCTTAAGCTACAACATCCTTGATTGAGGAAAGAACCTACTAAGAATATCTTACGTAACTCGTTCCAAGTTGTGATTGAGCCTATTAGCAATTCCCTTAACCATAAAGATGCTTATCCTATAAGTTAGAAGGGAAAAGCCTCAATCTAAGTTCTTCCTAATTTACCCCTGGATTGGTATACGAGTTACAGATCCTAAGGAAATTTACAAGGTGAAAATTTTCATCATCGTCAGGCAATACTGCAAATACACACTTCAAATTTAAAAGTTGGATCATCACCCTCGTGATGTCAAATTTGATGCCTCGATAAAAATAAGAGGTACTATGGCTCCATTATTTGTTTGCTCAACATATCCCATATCTTTCTCACTATCTATATATGGCTGCATATACTGATATGCAGGGATAACTTGAACACGAGCACCTCTAGCTCTATCTCAATCCCCATCGAGTGCTACTTGGTGGTCTGCTGCTTCTCTTTATTCAGCTAGATCCACATCCATAACTATTCTCTAAGATTCTTTTGCTTCTCTCCTCTCGGCTTTAGTTAGAGATAATATCTCACCAGTCTATTGATTAATAATATTTTTTACTCCTTTGGTAGGCGGTATAATATCATGAACCCCTTCAGGATTATCACCTCTCTTGGGCTAAGTCATTCTGCAGGGTGTTTGTAGGATTCTCTCAAGATTCAGATTCATAGTAAGTAAGGGACTACCTCTACTCCATGTGCTAGGAATACGCCAGTGTATGCCCAACTAAGAATATAAAGAAACACTAAAAACCTATAAACAATAATAACCTTAATCCACAAATTAACACTGTATTCCCTGGAAATGACGCTAATTCGTTGATGACGTCTAAGTAACACCTCTTTTTTGATGATGATACAGTCGCTGTCAAGATATAGTAACCCAAATAAGGTTGGGTTTGAATCCCAAGGGAACATGTGATGTGATAGATATCAGTGCTTATAGTCTATGGGAAAAATAAGAAAGTAAATAGGGGATTTGTTTGTAGTAGTCTTGAATACAAAACAATATTAACTTGGTTCAAAATCAATCATGAGTGAACACTAGGATTGCATTCCCCCGGACATCTCAACTCTGTAGGTTTATGTGTGTTGTTGAACCAACTCAATGCCCTACATGTAGAATGGATAAGTTATGTACCTCCTACAGTCTTTTGGATGAGCAGGAGGATTTCACCCTTTACCTATTAATTCTAAGAGTGTATCATTACCTTTTGAGTCTCAAGTTATTAGATGAAGGTAGTAGTCATTCGCATATACCATTGTGCTAAAATAGATCGACTATTAACTCCCCAAATTACTGTTGTCTTCATCATTTCTTAGTTACTACCCCTTTATTAGAGAAACTAGTAATATCTTGGCGTGATCCTAATTTTTGCACCAGTCAAAAAATCAATCATATCAAATATAAAGCAATGCATTCCATAGGTATTGGTTTCCCATCAACCATCGCACTTTCCTTACTTTGTCAATTTGCCAAGATTTCCACAACCCTAGCTATGGGTTTTAGCTGCTCATGATTGTGAAAAAAAAAATAGCAATCATGTTGGAAAACAATGATGAAATCACAATGATAAGATGAAAGAAAGACAACAATCGTAAATCAAATAATCAATCAAAGTCAATACAATGGGATCCAACAATTAAAGATAGATCTTGAAACCAAAATATTTTTCTCAGTGTTAAAAGTGTCCTCTCTCTATCTCTTATATATATATATATATATATATATATATCAAAAAGTGCATAAAAGGTATTTATAATACAAGATAAAATCCTAAAAACTAAGTCCGATTGAAATAAGAGAAAACTTAGTAGGTGAAAACCTACTCCCTGCACCTATGGTCAGGTTGGGTGCAGGTACTACCTGCAGCCCAGGTATAGGGCGTAGGTGGTTGGCGCAAGTAGCAGGAGCAAGAATCCTACCATGTTTAGCTTTAGGGGTTTTGACTTTCTGGTACCTGCATTTTGTACATGCAGTCCGTATGTCCTTCTTGCTACAACATGTTTACTTGGTAGGTGTTATGAATCAAGTTTCTAGCTCTTCTTCAACTTTATAAAATGCATTAATCATGATCAAGATGGAAAACATTATAATCCTCCATAATCACTCCAGCAGTAAGAAAAAGAATCCTCTTTTTACCATTTTCATGAACTTATCATCCAAATCATGGTTTTTTTGCTAAACATACCCAAAATATATCAAATCTAACAAAAATCCCTCAGAAACTTGTATATTTTCCATGTTTTAATCATCAAAAGTACTATATTTCTACAACAACTCAATATCTCAGTACGATGCAACTAAGAGGGGTACTCAAACTTCCCCTACTATCCCAAGGGTTTCCCCCCCTAAAGTGCTTGATTTAACATTGCAGTATGAATCAGATCCCTTGACTACTCAAACGTCATCAATGTTAAATCTTTTACATGTACTTATTTTTTATAGCGACTACATAGTGCTTGATATGCTAACCATTTACCTTGAATGGGTCGATGGCATGTCCTTGAAGCTAAATCACACCATACGGAAAAATTGATACCATAGTGACTGGTCCTAACAATTTGGATTTTAGCTTGTTAGTAAACAAGTGGAGTCTAAAATTATAAATCAAGACCAAATCACCGAGTTGGAATTTTTCTCACTCTATCTTTCAATCATGGTATAGCTTTATCTTTCTCTGTATATGGCTAATCTTTCATAGGCTCAGAGAAAAACTCATCCATTTCATTAATCTTTACCAATCTAAACTTTTCTACATCACACCACTCAATGTTAAGGCTTCTCAAGTTCAATAGGCAAGTGGCATGCTTTGACATAAACAAGCTCATATGTAGATAGACCTCTGGGAATCTTGAATACCATTTGATAGGCCCATAATGAATGATACAGCTTCCTATCCCAATCAGTCCTATTGGAATTCACAGTCTTTGCTAAAATTGACTTGATATCCCAATTGGAGACCTGAACCTATTAACAACTTTGAGGATGGTAAGGTGTTGCCACCTTATGTTTCACACTACATTTCAAGTACGACCTTAAATATATGTCTTGAAAAGTAGGTTCCTCCATCATAAATAATCAACCTAGTTGTTTGAAATCTGGAGACTATGTGTTTTTTAAGAAAGATATGACACTTTTACCTTCATTATTTGGAAGAACAACTGGCTCCACCTACTTTGAAATATAGTTTGCAGCTACAAAATTGTATTTCGTACAACTGAAGCTCAAGGATAGCAGTCATCAAAAGTTTATCTCTCCACGAGATGTTCCCTTGACTTTGGCATTGATCACATGACCTTGGATAGTCATGGACATATTTATAAACTATAGGCTAGTAATATCCATATTGCAAGATCTTGTGCATTGTTCGCTCACACCATGGTGCCCCAAACAGGTACAAAGTGACATACCTCTAGGATACTCATTATCTCAACCTTTGGGACACATATTCTAATTACACCATTTGTGCAGACCCAATACAATTATGGTTCACACTGACAGAGTTTGTGAACCTCATATGCAAACTTCTTGAATTACTGAAATGATAAATCTTTTGGAACTAGGTTGCATTCCAAATAATTGGAAGAATCCACAAACCATAGGATTATTGGCAAAATATACAAACCAGGGGATGAAGCCTTATGATACTGCCAAGACATACTTATCTGGAAAAGTATCATCCATCTCAAGCTCATTCCTAAATTTTAGCATTCCCTCATCCTTAATGGATGACAAATAATCAACAACTTGATTCTTAGTGCCTTTTTGATACTTGACAACTAAATTAAATTCCTGCAATAGAAGTACCCATCAAATCAATCTCGACTTTGCATCCTTCTTCTCCATTAGATATCTAAGGGCTACATGGCCAGAATTCTCAATGTCTTTGGTGCCAATAAAGAATGACTAAAATTCTCAAACATGAACACCACTGCCAACAACTCATGTTCTCTCAAAATATAATTTTTATGTGTAAGGTTAAGTGCTTTTTATCATAAAAAATAGAGTGTAATATCTTCTCTCTCCCTTAGCATAAGACTAATTCTAGTTCCATAGTAATAGCATCACACATCACCAAAAATAATAGTGTCTAATCTTGATACACAATAGTAAGGGCTAAAATTAACTTCTCCTTCAGACACTTGAATGCTTTTAGACAAGCTTTTCAAAACACAAACGTTATGTCCTTTTCCAACAATTTGCATAACAAATTAGCAATATTTTTCTAGAAATTAATAAATTACTTGTAAAAACCTACATGCCCTAGGACACAATGAATGCCTTTCATAGAAATTGGTGGTGGAAATTTTTCAATCATTTCAACCGTAGCCTAGTCAACTTCTATCCACCTTTTGAAATCTTTTGCCCAAGCACTGTCCTATTTTTTATATAAAATATCACTTTTCCTAATTAAGCATAAATTTGTACTATTCTCATCTTTGTAATGCATTGGATAGATGAGAAAAGAGAGAATCAAAGGAATCACCCATAACTGAAAAATTATCCATGAAAAACTTAATAGCGTCTTCCACCATTTAAGAAAAGATGGCCATCTTGCAATACTAAAAAGTTGTGAGAGCATTACATAGACCAAACAACATTCTTTTAAATGTAAACGACCCAAATGGGCAAGTGAAAATAGTTTATCTTGATCCTCAAGTGTAATAAAAATCCAATTATACCCTGAATAACCATCAAGAAAATAGTACCATCCTCTACCTGTAAGGTGCTCTAACATATGACCCATAAATAAAATACAAAAGTGATCTTTCAGGGTACATGAATTTATCTTTGATGTGCCATGGTTTCATGGCACTTTTGATGCTTAAAACAAGAAAATTATGTAGGAACTTATGTATCCTTGTTAGATAAGATGTGTTTTTATGTAGATTATACAGGAAAACATGCTTCAGAGTTAAAATTGAGAAAAAGGACAAAAACCTAGCTGAGTGGTTATCGATGAACTGACCCATGTCCCGTGGGTGGTACCCAGGTAGCATGAGTAGGTACCATGGACTGAGTTCTGAAGCTGAAAGATAAGTCTGAGTTCCACGAAGCCAGTCCACAATTCCTGACTCCAACCCACTTAACGTGAGTTGGAGTCACAAACCAGGATTTAAGCTTGACTACAAGTCTAATTTCCATGAATACACGTCAATACTTATTTTTATAATCAACAAATCAACCAACGAGTCATAGGTGCTGCAGAACTACCTTTTTTACATAATTTTAGAAAGGATTTGTGCTATATCTATAAATACACCAGTTGGGTTTTATGATATTTTTAAGCACCAAGTTATGTAATCTATATACTTTGACATTATTTTGAATTCTGAGATACATTATTGACCTTGGGATTATTGTAATTGCTTTTTAAGCACTAGGTAACCCATGACCCACATGTCACGACCTAAATTTTGAGTAAATATGTGAATTATGTGTTCTAATTTGATTTGACTATTTTACCCCTCCTTATAGCTGTATTGAGGTTTTTTGAGGTGTGGGGATGATTGGCATAGTTTCCGATGTATTTTGGAGTTATTTCTATGATATTGTTATCGAGACCCTCATTATGGACTTATGTGTTTATCTTTTAATTTGTGAGATAGATGGCTGAATAGACTATGCTAGTAGATCTGAAAAGTTAATTTTAAGGTGGCAACCAATTTGTCTAGTTTTACGTCTTTTAAATCTCATTTTGACTCTCTATTTGGAAAATTATAATTTTTGTTTTCGAGGGTCAACCTTGTTAAAAAAATATCTTTTAAAAAATTTGATCTCTCTAATGAGTCCAGAGCATCGAATTAAGTATGGTTACACAGTTTGTCGGTTTGTATCAGATTTTGAATGAATCCTAAGGCCTTAGCGGAAACATGGAAATTCACCAAGTTTCTGCTGTCATCGTCATAGCAGAAGCTAGTACGATCGTACCAATGCTTATGGCGATCTCCATATCTACTCTTACGGCCAGGTAGTGCGATAGCACACCTAGTTGTGTGATTACAACATCTGAGAACCTAGTACGGGTATAAATAGATCTCTTAGGTTGTGAATTGGTCATTTCTCACTCCTTCTTGAGAGCCGAAATTCTTAAAATAGTGTGAGAGCTTAAAATGAAGCTTGTGGGTTCTTGGGAATCTAGATTAATATTTTTTTTCTTAATCCTCTTGTGGATTTTAGGTTAGAATTTACTCTTTTCTGAATGAATTCCATGATTAATTTCTAAAAATTCTAAAACCTTAGTGCTTGAGTTTAAACCCAATTTTACTCCTTTTTACTTGAATAATATTTCTAATCCTATAATTACTTTTTTTTTCTTTGATTCCACCTTAAAAACAACTTCGATTCTTGATTTTAAAATAGATTTCAAAGATTTTACTCCGTAAAGTTTAAAATGGATTTTCTTCAATTTGAACCTCATTTTTAGCTGGTTTTGACTTGGGTTTAAACTGTAGATTCCTAAAGGTTTGGGAAACCTATTTTTGAAATAAACTTACGATTTTGCTCTTATTTTTTTAAAACCCATTTTGGGAACTAGGAAATATAGGTATCGTTGGCTTTATTTCGATGTATAGATTTTATAATTCTTGGTTTTAGTTAATTTTAGGATCATTCAAAAGGAGGAGGAATTTGGGATCAAAGTGTAGCAAATTGATTTTGGTATTCAAGGTAGGTTATGGCTTAACTTTTTCAAATTAGGCTGGGTAGTTAATTTGTATATGAAATGCATGTTAAGGGGATGGGAACTAATTATGAAATTAGCTATCTTAATGTGTTATGCCCATGTGGGGGCCTATATGTGATTCGATTGTTTGATTTAAGATGCGACGCAATATATATGTCTGTGTGGGATCTTAGGTGATGATAATAGCCTTAAATACCTATTGAATAATGGTATTATGCTTTTGGAATACCTTTTGAGGTACCATCAGTGTATCGTATATTATTCATTCTTTTTAGGATATGAATCATGTGGGAATTTTTGAATGGTTGAAATAATGAGTAAATAATTGGCTCACATAATTGGTATATTAGTTGGTTGTGGAAATACGTATTTCAATTGGTTTTGAACATTACATCATCATCCTCATGGCAGCACACATATAATTTAACTTATTTATTTTATGATTTATATATATGCTTGTTGTTGTTGAATATGTACTTGATTTGTGTCTAATGTTATATATGTTCTCTATAAAAACTAGAAATCTAGAAATATTAGAGACTCTGGAATACTGGGAACATTGGATATTATAGACCTTCTCCAATAGAGGTGCCAAAGAGGAGTCATGGATATTGGTATTGGATATTGGATCTTATAGACCTTTTCTAAAAGTTATACCGAAGAAGACTCATGGATATTTGTATTGGATATTAGACCTTATAGACCTTATCTAAAAGTTATGCAAGAGAAGAGTCATAGATATTGGTTGTATACGCGTTGGTGAACCCTTTATGTGTCCTATGTCAGAAGAATTTTCTTTGTAGGTGTATACAGATAAGTATAAGGGTTAATGAACCCTTCATGGGTCCTACATGTGGAGGCTTACCTCCGTAGGTAGATATAGAGGTTGTGCAAGAACCTCACACTTCACCCGCATTATCATTATTATTGTTTTTATCATCATCATCATTTTTATTATGTTTACTTCATTATGGTTTCATGTCTTTTCAGTTAGATAATGGATTAAGATAAGCCATCACCCAGTAGTGCTCTCTGAGCTTGATTTCTTCGAGATGATATGATTATACTTCTGCTTACTTAATACCTATCTAATTGTTCTATCATCTTATAATTGTGCTCAATGTTCTTTTATATTTATTGACTTCCTTGTCCCTACTTTTATGTGATATAATGTATACTTGTGCTCTACTAGGATGTGGTTTACAATATATAACATATGTATATTAGAACTATTAGTGCAAGCGGTGTGGGCTATCATTGTGGGACATTTCCTGATTGCAGGTGATGTGCCCCTAGTGTGTATTTTGGATTTCTTATTTTATACTTGGCTTGGTCTGTCTATGATACCTATTGAGTACAAATGAACATTACTGACTCCTACTATTCTTTTCTGGTGCAGATTAAGGTTTGGGTATGCCTAATGTTGCTTGACTTGAGTGATTGTTGAAGTTTTCAATATTGTTGAAAGTTTTAAGGCATCCAAATGTTTTATACTATCTTTCTCAATCATTAGAATATGATTTTACTCAATTTTAGAGACAGAGATATATCTATGGGATTTCTTGTGTATTCTATTTGGTTTTGAGTCGTACTAGATGCTTTCTTATATTATTGACATAAAGTTTTGGTTGTTATCGTGACATTGTTCTTAATGGTTCTTTCTGTATTTGTTATACTTATATGGTTTAGCTTTATTATAGAACTCTTACCTTGGGGTTATTTCTATCTTTTTACCCTTTGTGTATCAGTTTGGGTGATAGGATTACTTGTCAATGTTCGCTGTGATGAATGACATAATAACCCTTTTTTTAGTTTTGTGAAAAATTGTTATCAGATCTAGCAAGTTTCATTGGTCTTAATAGTGTAAGAACAGGGTGTCTAACAGAGTCTCACAGATTGATACGTAGACATTCGTATCTATCTTCGAGAGGCTATAGGATATCCTTAGGAATTTTCACTCATTTTATTTCCTATCTACAAAATTTTTGTACATCTTGTGTTCTGAGTTATGTTCCAGTCTTTCTACATAGATGGTGTCGACTAGGTCTGACATAATTTGAGATGTGGAACCTTCTCCCAGAGGGTGAGCCTTGAGTCATTGACAAACTTGAGAGAGTGGATGGGACTGTAGATCATCCTGTCTAGGATGAGTGCTTTGGAACCTTCTCTTAAGCCTCATGTTAAGTATGTTTAGGTATGGGTTCCACTCCAGTTCCTCAGAGTTCTTTTACCTCAGTCTTGGAGGAATTGCTGATTTGTCTATTGACCCATTTAGAGGGTGCTTGCAATACCTCAAATTTTAAGGGTGTTATTATGGGTCATAAGGACCCAATTGTAGCCTGGACAGTATGTTATCTTGGAGTTTCTATTATGACTACGACTAAGAGTTGTGAGTCATCAAAACTCATAACGAGTCATAATGTTCCAATCGTAGGGGAACCAGTGTACTATCCTAAATTCCTATAATGATTGTGACCAGCATGTTACGGGTTGTAAGGAATAGATATGAGTTGTATAGTGCATATGGGGTGTCCCCAGACACTGTCAAGACTATGACTTGACTAAATGAGTCGCAGGGTGACCTTACGGGTTGTGAGGTCACCTGTAGCAACTGTGTTGGGTTTTACTCTTTTAATTAAGGGCATTCTAGTAATTTTGCTACCACCCCACTTAGTCCTAATAACTTAAAACCCCTTTTGGGACTTAATTAACATACTATTCATAATAAAATCACTCTTTCAAACCCTCTAAGTTCTCTTAAGCAAGATACATAGGGTTTCCAAGAAGTTGATTAATTAGAGGTCCCAAGTTAAAATTCTCTTCATAACTCTTGATATTTCAAGCATGTTACTTTTCCCTAACTATTACTTTGTGAAAGCATATGTGTTAATTAGTTCTTCGTATGGTTTTAGATATTGGTTTTGGAACATGGGTTGAGGGTTTGGAATGATTGTTGTTTATGTGATGTTTTATGTTTACATATGCATTGTTTATATATTAAATGGTGGTTTTAAAATCAATTTGATTCATGGGTATGGTGGATAAACTAGGGGATTATGATTTCCCTAAATTTTATGAATATTGACAATTGAAATGGTAACAACCCCAACCCAACTTTGTGAAAGCAGTTTGAGCATGAGTAAAATTACATTGAACTATTATCGGAATAATTCCATTATATGAAAAGGTTATTTAAACATGGTGGTTTGATTTAATAAAAAAAAGAGTTAGTTTCCTCTATTTTGTATTAATGAACAAAGTGGGTTGTTTTTCCAAGTTAAAGGAATTATGGTGGTATGTTGATGTTACCTTTTAAGTGTAGTTGGTAAGAAAATACCAACAGTGTATGCCCAAATATGTATTATGGTTCAATAAATGAGAATATGTGATAAATGTTTTAGTGGGTCTTAAAAGAGGGTTGTGTAGCTAGGTTGTGAATGTGGTGGTCCAAAGGGACCAATACTGGAAATAGTGCTTGCTGATGCAGAGGGTCTAAACGGCTTGGGGTTTGAGTTCTCTTTCTTGTGATCGAGATGTTCAAGTCCACCTTACTATTTGATTTGGGAGGTCTGAGTCCCCCATGTTACTTTTGATGATCGGGTGCTTAAATAATTTTAGTATATAATTAGGAGGTTCGAGTCACTCATGCATATATATGATATTATTCTCTAATTCATGCGACTACAAACATTGGGGCTCGACTAGGGGTAAGGGCTAGGGCCCATATAGCCTATGGGTACTATTAAATGATGGTGAAGTAACACAATCCAGGCTAAAGTTTTAAACTACATTATAAACCTTGTTCCCCATCCTAGCATCCTATTTATGTATATATGTTTACACACATATATGTGAACATGTACATTGAGTTGAACTAGATTATTAAACTGTCATTAGTTTATCCTTATCCCTGTGCTACATACTAGTGGTTAACCCAACAACTATCTCTAGATGTTGTATCCCTACACGAGATAGGGTCTGAAGGCAATACTACTTTTTTGGCATATTGTTAAGATGATTGGCTTGGTTCATTGATTATTGAGGTGAAGTGGTAAGATTCCACTCTCCAGAAGACTTGACAATTCATCATTTCCTTTTCATAATCTAGAATTAAAGAGTTCACATTAATATTATCATTGTCATGGTTGGAGGCATATCTAGACTTAGATTGTTTTTAGTTTAGTAGAATCTTTGTTGATATTATTTTAGACTTAGGTATTGGTTATTGGTTACCAGTTATTGGTTGCCAGTTGTTGACAAACCTTAACTATATTTAAAATTATCAAGCAGGTTATCTTGTTATATGTTCGAAATTCAGCCGTTACTAGTGTTGTATCCTGTTTGGCTAGGCAAGGGGGTGGTCTATAATCCGTAGTGGGGACTTGATATACTCATCATGGCCACACCCTAGTTTGGGTAATGAAAAGGATGGTATCAAATCTAGGTTTGGTGTCATTGTGCGTCCATTAGGCTGTACTAAGTATAGTCTCTTTTATGGTAGTGTAGCGTGCCACAATGATAAGGGAGAGGCTATGACATAATTAGGAATGTTTCCTTTTCTTGTTGCTTTATTTCAGCCTAAAAAGTCTAAGGTCTTGAATCTCCTCTAATCCACATTTGATTGCATTATAGATCATGCCTCTAAAAGGATCTGATGTGCATGGAAACCATTCTGTCCTATCTAAGGATAATGTCGACGAAGCTTGTTTGACTTATAGAGTTTAGACAAGGTCTAGGGCTCCAGCTCCTGATTGTTCGTGGGGAGTTTGACTGGTCCCTTCTAGTCCTCTTTAGGCCCTGCTGGCTAAGGATAATCATGCCCCATCACCTGAGGGAGACATTTATAAAGCTGAGTTCCACTGATCTATTCATCTATTGACCCAGTTGGTTGCATCTCAGTCACATAGGTTGGTTCTTGTTAGCATTGCTATGAGTTTTTTTGAGGTTACTCGAGTCAGGCAATTTATGAGTCTCAGTACTCCAGCCGTTACTGGCTCTAAGGTTGAGGAGGATCCCCAAGAATTCATAGATGAGATGGAGAACATCTTCTAAGTTATGTAGAGTTTTGGACTCTGAGGGTGTGGAATTTCCCCCATACTAGCTGAAGGAGGTGTCATATCAGTGGTATAAGGAGTGGGATCAGTCTAAGTTCATAGGTGCTTTTCTGGATCGTTTCTCTCCTCAAGAGTTAAGGGAGGCTAAAGATAAGAAGTTCATGAATTTGAAAAAAGTTAGGATCACTGTGAAAGAGTATGCCCTACAGTTTCACTAGTTTTCCCATTTTGCTCTTGAGCTGGTGTCTTACATGTGAGCTAGAATGAGGAAATTTTCTTCTAGGTTGAGCCGCGATATAATTTAAGAGAGCAAGGCTTCCTTGTTGAATAAGGATATGGCTATCTCTCGACTTGTGTTGTATATACAATAGGTCGAGAAGGAAAAGAAGAAGCAAGAAAAAGTTAAGGTGAGGCAGGTAAGAAGTGTTGGTATTCGAATTAGGGTGGAGATCAGCAACAGAGTGGTAGATAAACTGGAAAATGGTCTAAGAAGAAGTGGGACAATTTTGGTTGTTATTCTATGGCTAGTGCTTCACATCCTAATTCATTTGGTGATTGTCATTTATAGAGAAAAAATAGATTTAGGGAAGAGGTTGCCCAATCTAAAGAAAGTGGAGCTCAATCATCCCAATCTGATCCCCCTTACTATTTATGTAGGTAGGTGCATCATGGATTTTATGAGGAGTGGATAAACAAGTTCATTAAATGTTGTTAGTTTAGCCACCCACAATGGAATTGTCCATCAGTCAGGGTTTCTATTGGGATAATAAGGTTTGGGTTACCACATCAGCTGCTCCTGCACCAAAGGGTGTTACTTTTGGCTCCGACAATGGTCGGAATTACGTATATGCTCTTGTTACTCGCTAGGATTTTGAGGTATCTCTAAATGTTGTCACTGGTATGTTAAAACACCTTTCCCGTGATATATATTGTCCGCTTGATCTGGGGTCTATGCTTTATTATGTGACCCCTTATGTGGATATTCATTTTGGTTTTAGTCCAGAATGTATTCTGTATACCTTTTCTATTTCAAATAGATAGAGAGACAACGGGGCACGAACCAGTACTCACAATCAAAACTAGGTGGCTAGAAATAGAGCTCAAAACTTTCCCACATGAAAGGTAGTTTCACGACAGTGTAGGTGGCATGCAATACAAAATTAGAGCTTTTGTCAATCCCATAGACATAGAGACTGACCTTTCCAATATGATAGGCATTTTCATGTCTATATAGGTGGTATAAACCATAAATTTCTAATGACTAAGCTACGCAACCATGAAAGGATGGTTTTTATTGGCAACAAAGACTTCGTAACCCTTAATGGGATGGGCTGACTTTGACAGTCTTAGAACACATCAAACCTTTAGTGTCCTTAGTACAAGACTATTCTGTATCTGACATAAATGGGTCTTATAATCGCTCTCCCATACCTTTTGTCCTCAAGCATATACAGAACAAAAGGTGTACCAAGGTAGAACTCTTATTTGCATGTTCTTTCTAAGATAACGAATCAGATTCGAAAGTTATAGTATAGAAAAATCCAATTTCATTTCATATTCATGGAAAGGACTTATACATCTACATCGTGTGGACGAATCCTACTTCATTTCATATTCATGGAAAGTACCTTTAGAGTTCCATGTTGCAATCACAACAAGTACTTTGCCAAACTAAAGGATCGAAGTACCCATCCCTTTGGAAGAGAGAAAACAAGAGAGAGAGTTTAGCCAGCAAACATCTTTATTGATAGAGAGAAACCTTACATAAGGTTTTTAGGTAGAGAGAATGATACCCTTTAACTAAAGGCCGATACTTTCTTTTTTAGAGAAAGAAGCTCTATAAATATGTTATACGTACGGATAAACTTTAAATAAAATATTACAATCGTATCCTATCTTCTAATGAATAAGTCTTATCCATTATGACTAGATAAGCCACATCTTTATTCAAACTAGGCGCTACTAGCATGTGATCAGCCAAATGAAAACAAAACTTAATAATGTTGTAGGTATATGACAACATGTGCAAGAAGGTAAGTCAGTAGCTTTTAAGAAGGTGCAAAAGCTCCTTGTCTTCAAAGTATCTGAGTTAGAAGCTTTAAGCCAAACCCATCTGAAAGGGTAACCCACTGAGAGGGTTTCCTTGGAGATGAGGGTAACCCACTAAGATGGTTTCCTGAGAGATAAGGGTAACCCACTAGAAAGGGTAACCAACTGGTGAGGGTAACCCATCTGACTGGGTTTCCTTGGAAATGAAGGTAACCCACTGGAAATGGTAAACCACTGGAGAGGGTAACCCACTGGAAAACGTAACACACTAGAGAGGGTAACTTTCTTGCATATGTCATTTGTCTCCATCTTTTAGGAAGCAGTGTTGGATGGAGTCAGCGATAAGCTCACATATCTTTTTTCCATTCACCAATTGATGACGTGCTTTTTCCTGAGGCATTCTTTTCTTTCTAAGATTCTCTTCATCGATCTGGTAAAGTAACTCCTTCCATTAGTGATGAATCTTCATATTTTTGTGCGGACCTTTCATCCATATTCTCTTTATGGATTTGGTCACTTCATCTTTGATGATACAGTGGCTGATATTTTTTTGCAGCTCATCAGACTTTAACCCAATGGGGGGAATTATTGGTGTAGTTTTACTTTCCCCATTACTTCAGCCAAATTTCTTTCTAAATGCATCTGTTCTGCTAGAAAATAAAGCATTGTGCCTTATAGTATTCAGCTTCCAAGTAGTGTATAGACATAGAAAATTTCCAAAAGAGTGAAATTTCCAGGTAAGCTTGGACATCATGGCCTGTGATTCCTATAGGATAATATTGTATGTAGACCTTTGCACCATAGGAATATTTGAAGCATAAAATCCAATATTGTCGTGGCTTGAAACACAATATGAATATTTTTTTAGCTAGTTGAATTTGATTGAAATGCTTGAAGGCATCACACTTGAACACTATAAGAATGTAATACTGGTGGTAAAGATACCATAATAGCTATAGGAGTTTTTGTGGGAAGTCGTTGTCTAGTGCTATGAACACATAGATGAAAGGATATTCTGGGTGTGCTCTGAGCAGCTTTAGGATGGATCCACCATACTTTGTGAACACTTAAAGCTCATAGAATGTTCTTCTTTCTCGGAGTATGGATGAATTGAAGGGATCTTCATGTTGGTTGAATAGATTTAGAGGATAGTCTGTTATTTCGGAAGATAGAATTCTTATTATGTTGAATATGATGATTTCACTAGCCAGTTTCTGGTTTTGTTTTTTGGTACTGGATATCAGGTAGAGATCATCAGCATAAATGTCACCTGAATCTTTGTATACGTCTATAGAGAATAGGGTGTCCTCTGTTGGAGCTTCTTCTTGCAATAATTCCAAGGTTATCCTCATTGCTTAGATAGATTCCTGTATGTTCAACTATTTCATCAAAAAGGTGGAAAGAGTCCTTTGAATTTTGGCTTGAGGACAGTTTCTAGCAAAGTGATCAGGCTTTCTGTAGATGAAACAACCATCATTTTTCTTCAGGTAGTTTACTGGGCTCCGTTATTTGAAATACCTTGTTCATCAAATTTCCCCGCATCTATCATCGACAGGACTTGTCAATTTAAATCTCCTGAACGTCAGCTGTCTTTTTGATCTCGTCATTCAGCACGAGCAGGAGAAGTTGGACATATTGACAAGGTCATCCTTATTGCAATCTCAATCAACGGATGGATTGTACTAGATGATTTTCTTCAGCATAGATCTCTTTGTACATATATTGTCAAGATATTAGAAGATATCCTTCCTAATGTATCCTATCTATGGTATGATTATGGATTTGAATTTCGCCTCCATAATTGTTATCGTGTGGCCTACTAGTATCTTTGCCAATTATAAAACGAAGGCTTGCTTCAAGATGGGATCTACACTAAACTCAAAGTAGATCTTCACCAAATTTTGGAAGTATATATTGATGACATTTTTGTTGAACGGTAGGCACTTCATCTAGAAGATATATCACTATAGATTTTCTTTTCTCTGGCCATCATCTCTGTAAAAGACCTTGTGTTAGATCCAGATATTAAAACAAAAGTCTTAGGACTTAAGATAAGTGCTTTTACCAAAAATCCCATAAGCATTCCACTAGTGTCTGAGTATTCTAGAGAATCTGGATGTGAACTGCGAGAATATTATCTTCTCCCATTTATCCAGATTCTTTATCGCCATCCAAGTAAACAAGTTTGGGATCATTGAGAGTAAAGGTGTAAAATCCGATTCCTATGGTTTTCTTTGCCAGTGTACCTGGATCTGACCATTTTTCTAGGATTGGATCATCTATTATCCCATCTTGGTCATTAATAGCTTTGGAGACCTCTAGTTCTTTGGAGTAGTTCATGTATATTGATGGATATTTTTCTTTTGGAGATTCAATTGAGGATTCAAGAGTGTCCTCATTGTATTCTCATGAATCGATAGACTCCTCACTGTTTTTCATGTATCCATTAACTAGAAAGTTATCACCGATGTTAGAGTGTGCATTTGTTTCAAACATACCTTCATTACTTAACGCAACATTAATGGGATCAACATCCTGGATCATTTCATGACATTTCAAATATTCTTCTACTGGACTAAGATTTGTTGTGGTATCCATGGCTTATGGATCAGGAACTGCATCATCATTAATATTAAAGAAATATGGATTTGGGGTGAGGTGATTTGAGTCACTGTCTGGATCACGTTGGGACAACAACCACCTATGATATAGAAGGACATCGTTCAAAAATACATTCCATTCTTTTTTTCTATGACACTTCTATCAATTGGACGACCAAATTTCCATATGGGAAGGTGATTTCATGATATGAGATCATCATGGTCCCTCTGTATATGTCAGATTCTATTTTTCTTTTGGAATGCTTCTTTGTTGCATCAACTTTTCTTTTGAAAGAATGACATCTTTCTTTCTCATGCAAGCTTAGAAATGTCAAACTCCTGGTTATCTTGAGATCCCTGGGATCCTTGGGATAATGAAATAGAATATGTGAGCTTGAAATAAGAGTGGGAAATATATGTCTCATCTTTGGTGAAGAGTATGTGTGGGGCGACATAGGTAACAAATTTGCCTTTGCTATTGAGTTGTGGATTCTCTAGGGTTGAAATCCACAATACTTTATGTGCTTGATTTATTCCTTCAGAGAAGCCATTTTCTTTTGTGTTGATCTAATAGATGGGACAGTGAAGTGCCTTATGGACATATATCATATTGCACGTATTGGATCCTCAGATCCAACTGGCGGATAAGTTTGTCATGCTTAGTAGATACTGGTTCTGCTCTTTTGTTCATTCCTATAACTTTTTTTGCAAACTTTGTTTGTGAGTGAGCAACATTCTTCAAGGTTTGGATGATGTTGGACAACATTTTGTTTGGTTCTAGTGCATAGGATTTTCACATTGCCAATTGAGTGTTGCTTCTGTGTCACTGAGGGGCATCTTTTCTTTGAATGGTATGATGATAGTTTTGGCTGGTATCTTTTTAGAGTGGCTCAGGTTATCCTTTTCAAAGGCTTTGTTTAGTGGGAATTTATTTGATTAATCGGAGCCTATGTAAGAAATCATGAGCGGATTGGTTGCAGGCTACTTATCTTTCTTTTTGGTGACTTTATTTTGTGGTAGACTGGGTGAGGTATCTCCTTGGAATATGTGGCATAAGGAATTTGAATTCCATAGCTGGTGTTTGGAGAAAGGACATTTGCACCACACAGTATATCAACCGTCATGATTGAAGAATTGTATCCAATCATGCTTGTCCATGCAGCTATTGAGGAACGAATATAGGAATTTTGGGTTACAAACTAATGGAAGGTCATCGGATGGTTGGTACATGAGGTAGTTTTTAGAGGCTTTTTTATGTATGAGTGGGAGACATTAATCATGATAGTATTGTCACACCTTCTGGCATAGATTAGGTCTATTAAATAAAATGGTTGAAGAGAGTTGCCTAAATGGCATCTCTGACCTATAGAGCTTCGAGAATCTAAACATTGATCTTCAACGCCTCTAAAAGATACAGATCGTAGTTGACCTACCGCTCATCATACTTCATCCAAGTGGGGATGATCGTTGGTGTAGTTCAATTTTCCCCATTCCTTTGGCCTGATTATTTTTGGAATGCATCTATTTTTCTTGATAATATAGCATTGTGCTTTATAGTATTCATTTTCCTGGGAAAGTATAGACACAGAAAATTTCAAGAGGAGTGAAATTTATGGCTGAGCTTGGACGTCGTGGCCTATGATTCCTACAAGACGATGCAGCATGAAGACCATTGCATTTTAGGAATCTCTAAAGCATCAAATCCAGTATTGTCATGGCTTTAACCACAACATGAATCTCTTTAGAGCTAGTTGGATTTAATCAAAATGCCTGAAGGTATCACACTTGAACTCCATGAGAATATAGCGCTGGTGGCATAGCTACCAGAATAACCATAGGATTTCTTGAGGTAAGTTATTGTATAGTTCAATGAACACATAGCAGTAAGGATATTCTGGGTGTACTTCGAATGACTTCAGTATGGATCTTCTATACTTTTGAAACACTTGAATATTGTAGAAGGTTCTTCTTTCTCAGAGGATGGATAGATAGAAGGAATCTATAAACTGATAAAATAGATCTGGTGGGTAGTCTGTTATTCCTCAATGATGATCCTACCGTGTTAAGCATTAGGATTTGACTAGCTATTTCTAGTTGCCTTCTCCATTGCTAGATATCAGGTAGAGATTATCTGCAAAGATGTTTCCTGATTCTGTATTTATGTGTATGGAGAAGAGGGTGTCCTCTATCGGTTTTTCTTCTAGTGAGAAGCACGATTCAAGGTCATTATCTTTGTTGTGATAGATTCACACATGATCTGCTATTTCTTTAAAGAGGTAGATGGACTCTTTCAACTTCTTGGCTTAATGATAGTTTCTTACAAAGTGATAAGGTTTTCTTTAGATGAAGTAGCTATCATTTTTCTTCTTTTAGTTTGCTGGGTTTCTTCATCTGAAATACCTAGTTATCTTGATCAGCTTAATCTTATTGTCTGGAGGCCTAGGTAGTTTGAATCTCATGAATTGTAGCTTTCTCTGGGATCCTACCTAATGTTATGAGCAGGGGAAATTAGACTTCATAACAGGGTTGTTCCTGCTGTGATAAAGATCAAGAGCCTAATCATTCTGTATGATCAGCTTCAGTACATATCTCTTCTTGCATAGATTGTTTAAGGCCTAGAAGATGGCCTACCTCGTGTAGTTCGTATCTCTGTAGAAGACTTCTTACAGGATTCTAGTATTGACTACAAAGTGTTGAGATATGAGATAAGATTTTTTATCCGTAATCCCAAGTGCATTCCATAAATCATTGAGAATTTCAAAGAATCTGGATGTGCAATCTAGTAGTATCATGTATTGTCCTCTTTCATCCAGATTCTTAATTGTCATGAGAGTTTAGAAGTCTTATGGCAAAGGTAGAATCAGAGGAATGGTTTCCCTCGCCTCTGTTATTGGTTCTTGCCTCCTTTCTGGGACTGGATAAATAGTATTTTCATTTTGATCAATGGTTGATATAGAGACCTCTGGTTCTTTGGAGTTTTTCTTGAACATGGATGGACATTCATCCTTAGGCGGTTAGATTTATGGATGTAGAGCATCTTTATTACCTTTGACATATTCACTAGCAAAGAAATCATCGTTAGCATCAGATGACTATCTACTAATGAAAGGTTATGGTGGGCCATCAATGAAGATGTCCTCGGATATTCCTTTCTCTGCATTGAAACCAGATATGGGAATTTTATTTTAATTGTAATGTAGATCATGAATAGTTTATCTTTAGTTGGGAATTGTGAAACCATGGATTTCTTTGAGGTTTTAGCTGCCCTCTTAGCTTTTCTGGATTCGGGAAATACTTTTGGAAAGTGTCCTCTATCATGGAAGATGAAGCATTTGTGCTTGTCTTGATCTTTCTTTCTAGAGGATTTGGCATCCTTGTTGATCATCAATTCCTTATCCGGTAGTTTTTTATTTCTAGCCTATTTATACAGCATATACCTCTTGTGAGCTAGGCAGACCAATTTTGCTTGAGAACTGAATAGTTAAGTATTCATAAAAGTGGATAGATTTGATTGTTCATCAAATATAGTGTTGCTGACTGAAGTTTCCTTATATTTCTCGGGAGGTTGGGAACTTGTGTGAGGAGATGTCTCTTATGGAATAGGCTTATTATCCTTTGGAACAACTGTACTCGGGTCAACTTTTTTAGAGTTAATCAAGTCAGCAGCCTTGTCATTTTTCTTGAAAAGGCATTATTTCAGACAGACCTATTCATCGTTGTGGGTTACCTCCTAAGGGATCTCCAAGAGATTATCTGAAGTAGTGGAATTTGGGTTACAATTTGAGATCATCATATGTGCTGGATTAACTGACAAATCATTTTTTTCCTGTATTTGTTCTTCAGGTTCCCAATTCTGGGTTACTCTCTAAACGGACGAAACCTCTGGTGACTTATCATGTTGGGTTTCTAAACTTTGGATTTCTAGGACATTAGATCGAACTTCAGGATCTGGATTATGGAACATGGAAGCATATCTCAAGACCATCTTATCAATATTTAATAGAACCTGGCTAGGATACTTTATTTTCTAGACCTGGTTTTGTGCCATCCCAGCTTATGGTACCATGGAACTTTTCTTACCCACCTAGAATCAAACTCTTGTTCATCCTTTGAAGCTAAAGTGAATAGTATGGATGAATGAGGTGGGTAGATGGGAAAAAGTTGGCCTAATCTCTGTTGAAATACGGTGGATACTTGGGCATTTTGTAGTATAGTGCAATCGTATTTTGACTTCTAGATTTGTTCTTTAAGAGAGGCCATTTATTTTTTATATTGGTCAAGAAACTATAGAAATGGGGTCTAGCAGACATTTTTCAGACTGGACGGTCCGCAACTTATCTTCGAGTGCTATGATAAGTATGTCATGTTAGGTGGATGCTTGAGCATATTCTGGTCGGATAACATGTGGCACTTTTGGGGCTCGAATTAGGTTATCCTTTATAGAGTGATGTCTGGTGGGAAAGTATTTATGTCGCCGGATTGAAAAAAGAACGTCATGAGCATCCGAGGGTTGACTTCAGATTGAATAGCCTTTGCATCCTTTCTACTGTAGATTTTACATTCACAATCAGAAGTTCAGATCGAGTAGCCATTGCATTCTTTCTACTGTAGATTTTACAATCACAATCAATTTACCATAGGTAATATCCTGAGAAAGGGCATTTATGCCATATCAGACTACGAACCTCATGATTGAAGTGCCTTATCTAATTACGTTTTTTCATAAAACTAGTGAGAAACCTGAGGATGGTTCTTGTGTCCTTTACATCAAAAAGATCATCACTTGGGTTGTACATGGGGATGTAGAAGGTGGTTCTAGGTGGTTGTTTTTATATAGAGGTGGTCAGAATCATCAATAGGCTTGAGTGGTTGAGGATAGTCTCCCAACTTCTCGTATGTGGTGAACCATAAGGATGGGATAATACTGACCAATTCATCCATAGATATGTTTCTCGAGATCTTAGTATGTTCTGTGGTTCCATCAGTTTCATCTATACTTAAAAATAGAGAGTTGATTCCACTTGGACGAGATAGGTTCATAATATGATTTTGAACTCGCTAGGCTATCTAGCAATGAAGAGTTTCCTGAGTGGAACCTCTAACTTGTAGAGCTTCAAGAATCTGAACATAGATCTTCAATGCCTTCATTTGATGTGGACCAGATAGTGGTATGTTAAAGTTAGGGAACATGGTGACAAAAATTGTACCATCATCTAGGATAATCTTTGATATACCAAAATTTACATGCTTGTACTTGTTGAATCTTCTATTAAGAAGAGAAACATGAGCCACAACAGGCCAACCTTTTTATCCATGATATGTCAACATAATTAATACAACACTAATATGGAGATGAGTAAATCCAAGGCTTTTCCATTGTCGTGAAAATCCTCAGGCATCAGTAGTGATATGAACTATTCCTCTAGAGTCACAAGAATAGGGTACTGGATAAGTGGTGTTGCAGTAACATATTCCTTAACTCCTTTTATCTTTTCTTGGACCATAGAGTTGATTGGTATCTATAGATTGCATATCTTCTTAAAATAAGCTGAGTAAGGGTTTGGTAGAGGTGGGTATGTAGTAGATAGTTGTTGTTTAGATAACAACATATTTACTATATATAGGTCATATTTACAAGATCTCATATCATTGAGATTGGATGACATGTTTTTGTTGGCAAGAGACTTGGAAAGAATAGACATATTTTTGTGATTTTTGGACTATTAAACTCGATTATTTATGCTAAGGATTTTAAAAAGATTAAATAAAATATTCTTGTATTTTGGTGGACAATAAGACTCTTTAGATTAGTTCTAAATATCTAAGGACAAGACACAACAAATATTTGTTCAAAAATCCAATAAATGTAACTGCGACAGGAAAACACTGACTCTGATAATGTAAATACTATGACTCAAATATGTACAAGGCTTTGATAGTAATAACTGGAAAGTAAATACCACCGATCTAAGGCTAACATGTAAAATAAAGTAAAGTAAAAGCTAAACTAAAAATAAAAATGTAAAGATGGATCACGTGTGTGCAATCAAAAAATAGTATGCAAACTCCTGCTTCCTCCCCCCTGAGAGTGGGGATGGCTCTGATACCAAATAGATAGAGAGACAATGGGGCACGAAAGACTAACGACAATAACAACTAGGTGACTAGCAGAAGAGATCCTAACTTTCCAACATAAAAGGTGGTTTCACGACCATGTAGGGGCCAAGCCATATGAAATCAAAGCTTCTGTCAACACCACAAACACAAAAACTAACCTTTTAATCATGGTACGTGATTTCACGTCCATACGGATGGTACACTATATGAAATAAAAGCTCTTAATCGACATACCATAGATTTCTTAAGACTAAGCTACTCATCCACGGATGGATAGTTTTCCTTGGTAACAATGACTTCGCAACCCTTAACGGGATAGCTTACTTTGCCAGTCTTAGAACATATGAAATATTTTTTCTCCTAGGTAAAAGTATGTTCTGTGTATGAAATAAATGGGTCTTACGATGACTCTCGTTGGCTTGTTTCTCTCAAGCGTCTATAGAACAAAAGGTGTGCTAAGGCAGACCTCAAATTTTCATGTTCTTTCTAAGATAATGAATAAAATTAGAAAGCTATAGCGTAGACTAAGAATTTTTTGTTTCATATACATGGAAAGGATTTAGACAACTAAATTGCATAGATGAAACCATCTTCATTTCATATTCATGGAAATTACCTTTGAAGTTCCATGTTGCAATCAAACCAAGTACTCGACAAAGTATTTCCTTACCCCTCAACTCCTACCAAAATTATCGATGTACCGATCCCTTTGGAAGAGAGAAAACAAGAGAAAGAGTTTAGCCAACAAATATCTTTCTTAATAGAAAGAAACTTTACAAGAGGTTTTAGGTAGAGAGAATGATACCTACTAAATAAAGTCCTATGCTTCTTTTTATAGGAGAGAAGGAAGCTCTATAGATAAACTTAAAGTATAGATAAACTTGAAATGAAATATTATATCCCTATCATGTCTTCTATGAGATAGGCTTTATCCATTATGACTAGATAAGCCTTATCTTTTTTAAGAGATAAGCTTTATCTATTATGACTAACCTTATATTTAGCACATACTTCTAATATTTACAACCTAATTTATTCAAACTAGGACCCACTAACATGTGATGGGCAAAATAATACAAAACACACTAATGTTGTTGGCATGTGACAACATGTGCAAGCAGGTGAGTCAGCAGCTTAAATAAAGGTTGATCAAAAACTTGTAGGCTTCTTGAAAGTAGGTTCATAAGCTCCTTACCTTCAAAGTAGCTGAGTCAGCAGCTTTAAGACAAACCTATGTAAAAGGGTAACCTAATGAAGAGGGTTTTCTTAGAAATAAGGGTAAGCCACTAAAAGAGGTAACACACTATGAGGGTAAACTATGTGGCAGTGTTTCCTTGGAGATGAGGGTAACCCACTAGAAAGGGTTACCCACTAGAGAGGGTAGCTTTCTTAATCATGTTATCTGACATTAACTTTCAGGCAACAATATTGGATGAGGCGTTCTTGACCTTCCAAGCTTCTAATCACTGATATGGTGAAGTAACTCCTTCTGCTAGATGATGAATCTTTGAATTCCTATAAGGGAGCTTTTAGTTGTATGCTATTTATGGAGTTGGTGACTTCATCTCTTGTTATTTCATATGGTAGATGATATTCTTTTTTTTGCTTGTCCGACCTTATCCTAGTAGGGATGATCAGCGGTGTAGTTTCACTTTCCCCATTCCTCAGGTAAGATTTCTTTCAGAATGCATCTATTTTGCTAGAAAATAATGTGTGTTCTTCATAGTATTCATCTTCCAAGAAAAGTATATACACGGGAAATTTCTTGAGGAATGAAATTTTCGGCTAAGCTTAGATATCATGGCTTGAGATTCCTATTAGGTAACACAATGCATCATAGGAATTCTTAAAGCATTAAATCTAATATTGATATGGCTTGAACTGTAGCATAAATCTTTTCAGAGTTAGTTAGACTTGATCGAAATGCCTGAAGGAAACAAACTTGAACTCTATAAGAATCTAGTACTAGTGGCACAAATACCAGAATAGCCATAGGACTTCTTGAAGGAAGTCATAGCCTAGTTCTATGAATACATGGATGAAAGGATATTCAGGGTGCTCTCAAAATGGCTTTAGGATGGATCTTCCATATTTTCTGAACACTTGAAGCTCATAGCATGTTTTACTTTCTCTATGGATAGATGGATCGAAGGGATCCACATTAACAGATCTGGAGGATAGTCTATTAGTCTAGTTGATAGAATTCCTATTATGTTGAACATGAGGATTTTACTAGCCAATTTCTAGTTGTCTTCTTTGGTACTGGATATTAGGTAGAGATAATAGGCATAAATGTCGCCTAAATACTCATATATGTTTATAGAGAGGAGGGTGTCCTCCATTGGTTCTTCTTCCAGCATAAAGACCAATTCAAGGTCGTCCTTTTTGCTGAGATATATTCTTGTGTGATAAGCTATATCTCTAAAGAGGTGGATAGCTTTCTTCAACCTTTTGGCTTGAGGATATTTTCTTGCAAAGTGGCCAGACTTTGTGTAGATAAAGCAACTATCATTCTTCGTTTTGTTATTTACTGGGCTCCTCCATCTAAAATGCCTAGTTTGATGGATCACCCTGAACTGGTCATCAGGAGGCCTTGGCAGTTTGAACTTCATGAATAAGAGCTGCCTTCTCAATATCGTGTAGTGTGAGCAGAAGCAGTTGGACTTCTTTATGAGGTTATCTTTGTTGGAGGCTCAATTGGAGTCTGGATTATTCTGGATGATCTGCTTTAGTATAGACCTTTTTGTGCATATACTGTCTAGAGCTTTAAAGATGGTCTACCGGATATAGTCTGTCTATGGTATGGTTATGGATTTAAACTTTTCCTCTACAATAGTTATTGGGTGACCTACTAGCATCTTTGGAAGTGATGATTCGAAGTCTTGCTTCAGTTTGGGGTCTTTACCCTGTTAAAAGTAGATATCTGCCATCTTATAAAAGTGGATATCGATGATATCTCTATAAAACAATAGGCACTACATCTGGAAGAGCTATTGCTGGAGCTTTTCCTGTCTCTGCACTGTGTCTCCACATAAGACCTCTAGTAAGATCATGATGTTGAAGGAAAAGACTTGGGACATCAGATAAGTGTTCTTATTGGAAATCTCAAGAGCATTCCACCAGTATTTGAGTATTTTGGATAATCTATATTTGAACCCTGAGAGTATCATGTATTTCTCCCTTTCAGATGGATTCTTTAATGCCATCCAAGTGTTGAAGTCCTAGATATTTTGGGGCCACGCTAAAATCTTGATGTCGTCAAGAGTGAAGGTGTGAAATCAAGTTCCCATGGTTTTTGTTACTATTGTACCTGGATATTGCATTCTTTATAGGATTGGATAATCCATTATCCCGTTATCATCATCGACAACTTCTGAGACTTTCAATTCCTCGGAGTTGTTCATGTATATTGTTGCATAGTCTTCTTTTAGAGATTCAATTGAGGATTCTGGAATGTCTTCAACATATTCTCATGAATCGTGATCTGAGGTGGTTTTATACACTTTGGTATTATTATTCTAGCTTATTTCACCTTGTTTTGAGAGAAATTCGGGTGCTTAACCTATTAATATTGATATAAATAAGCATTTTACTATCCAAGTACATGATTACAATGTTCAAATTATTTTTCAAACAAGTTTGTCCTTAACTGAGTAATTTAGAGTTCAACCCAAAAAACTAGTTTTACTAGCTTGAGCTAGGTGTGTGTCTAGTTGGTCTCAGTGGATTCTAATGTGTTTAATTTATTTCAAATATTTTAATGATTTAATTATGTGTTTAATAACTTATTTGTAATGTGCAAAGTTTAATTTAATTAAGTCTAGAGTTGAAATAATAAGTGAAAGATCATTGCGAATTTGCCTTATCTTAGCTCTTGTTTTGATTTGTCGTTAAAAATAGTGTGTTGTTTTGATATTTAATATGTGGTGTGTGAAATTGTAGGAGACTTTGTGAATTAAATACGATGATATGTTGATGAATTAAAGGCCGACAATTCGTTAAAAATACACTACAAAAGACACGGGTAAAAGATAGGACGTTCTACACTTCCAAAATTTTGAAAGCAAATTCCAGTTAGACTGCGCGAAGAGGACGCATCGCATCAATTTTCCAAATCTAACCAGTCCAGCAACGCGTTACAAAAAGCGTCGCGTCGAGGATCAATACTTCAAAATTAAAAGCAGCCGATAACTTGTCCCATTACAATTAAAAACGCATTGCACGCAGTTTAAGAGGACTTATGGCAATCACATCATGGGAATCTTTTAAAAGTTTTGTCATTTCCTTAATCTACTTGGATTAGGAATGATATATTATTTATACAGGCCTGGACACGTCATTAAGGAGGTGGACAACAATATAAAAAGAAGAAATTTGGTCATTACCTGGGGGACGAAAAACAATACGGCTGGACACAGTTTTGAGTTTTTTAACGGAGGCGGCTACACACTTTATTAAGTTTTAATTTTATTTTTAGTCTTTAATTTTTCATATCATGTATTCAATTACTTGGATCGTGATTATGAATATTAGTGGCTAAAAATTCCCTCTCCGGAGTTATAACCAAGAACATGGACACTATTATTTTGGATTAAATTCGTTAATTTTGCTTATCATATTTGGTTGTTTGTTTATTTTTGATTTAATTATTTTATGGATTGATCACCCTTAAAATACATACATTTTCGACCTTTTGATCTTAGGAGAGAGAATAGGGAGATAGAACATGAGAATAAACAAAGTTTAGGTTTTTATTCTTTTATAAAATAAAGAATTAAACCTAGTGTCTAGGCTGATATACATACATGCCTTACTTGATTCATATGTTGGATGATAGCTTTAATTAACTTAATTGAATTATTACATCCCTGTCCAACGATGTAGTTGTAATGTCCAAATTAGGTAAAAGAGTATAGGTTGGGAAACCATGATCATGCAATTAACCCTAAGAATCAACAACTAAGATAAACAAATTAACGGATGAAATTCAATAACATAATATAATTGTTCGGAGTGCTATAACCCTGGGATTTTCTCCGTTGATTGTTTCAAGAATTTTAATTTTTTGCATTATTTATTTTATTTTTAATGTACAAAATAATTCAAAATTATATTTTTCTTTACTTTTGCACTAAATTAATCTAGACAGTGAACTAAAATTGAATTGCTGCCAAATCAAATCTCTGTGGAATCGATATTCGACTTTCTTGAAGGACACTATGTTACTTGGTAGACCACGTACACTTGCGTGTGCACTTGGGCACTGTCAAGTTTTTGGTGCCGTTGCCGGTTACTTGTATTTTAGTAATTATTTATTTTAGTTTTACTTTTATATTTATTTGATGTTTTTACGCTTAGTCTTGTTTTTGTGATTTGCAGGAAACAGGTTAAAATGAAAATAAGCTGGCAAGGGATCGGGCGTTGGTTGAACCAAACTCGGAACCCGAGCATCTTGAGCATCAATGTAGGAGAGAAGCAATCCTTCTCCCAAGAATTCCGCAAATTCGAGAAGACCAAGAACATATTGTTCCTATGGCTGAACAATACGTAGTTGGTAGTAAAGTTAGGGAAGTGGTAGTCCCACTTCCAATTAACTTGACTTCCCCAATTTAAAGACCGACAGCTGGGGGGAATTTCGAGTTGAAACACAATATGGTGAAGCTTCATATTAGAAGTGGACAATTTACAGGGCTTTCACATGAGGATCCACAAGTCCACTTGCAAAATTTCATTGAGCTTACTGATAGTGTTTCCCTATTTTCTATTGAGGGAAGCAAAAAGATGGTTGAATATGGAGACGGCGAGTTCAATCACAACATAGGAGAACTTAGCCAGAAAGTTCCTCATCATATTCTTTCCATCAGGCAAGACTGCGAGACTTCGCAGTGAGATAGTGAGCTTCAAACAGAAGCCTGATGAAAACTATTATTATGCTTAGGAATGCTTCAAGGCTCTTCTTCAAGATTGTCCACGTCACCAACAGTTTAATGAGGTACTTGCTCATATTTTTGTAGAAGCTCTTGATCACAATATAAAAATTTTACTAGATTCAGCCGCAGGTGGTTAAGCGTTAGAGCTAACTTGAGTTGTATGAATTGTTAAATTTCATAGCATAAGGAAATCTAAAATGGCATTCAGATTCTAGAAGTTCCATAAAAAAATTACTGGTGTGTTAGAGGTGGACCAATTCACAGCTCTATCATCATAGGTTTCTGCATTACAGAATTTGATTAACACAATATTCAATAGCATGAAGTTGGGAGCAATACTAGCTGCAGGTGCAGTCAATGCCAACCAACAAGCTATAGGTTGGTGTGAGGTATGTAGAAATAGTGGTCATACGGGTACCATGTGTATTTCAAATCTAGAATCTATGATATATGTACGCAATGCTCTAAGGACAAATTATGGTAATACCTACTACATAAAGTGGCAAACTCATCTACTAAATCAGTCATGGAATGCTCCATAGCCATAGGCCCAATCGAATCAGTCTACAAGAAATATTGAAGAGATGATGAAATAACTCGTAGCTGGGCAAGCATAATTGATTGTAGATATGAACAGTCAAAGGGTGGAATTATAATATTAGAAGGTGGTATAGAGACATTTAGAGTTGCAGGTTAGGCAGATACAACAAGAATTAAATACCAAACTATAAGGTAGTTTGCCTGCTGATATAGAAAATCTAAAATAAGTTATGGCAATTACCTTGAGGAGTGGTAAAGAGCTTTAAAGAGAACCTCCCAAGGCAACAAAGGAGGTAGATGCTGAGGTAGAGACCCAACAGGTAAATGAAAAAGTAGCTGAAAATTCAAGAAAGTTTGAGTACTTGAATGAAAATATTGATGAACCATAGAAGATGAAGACGCTGCTATTTTCCTTCCCTCAAAGAACATAAAAGCAAAGGAGGATGGATTGTTTAAAAATTTCATTTACACATTCAAAGAGTTAAATATAAATTTACCTTTGCTAGATATTTTGCAGAGTACGACTAAGTATGCAAAGTATTTGCGAGATGTGGTGGCGAAGAAGGTGAAATTGCAAGATGTGGGAGCCATAACACTCACTGGGGAATGTAGCATTTTTATGACACAAAAAATCCCCAAGAAATTTAAAGATCAAGGGAAGTTTGCCATCCCTATTCAAATTGGGACAAAAGAGGTCCATGCATTGAGTGATTTAGGGGTAAGTATAAACTTAATTCCCCTATCTCTATTTGAAAAAATTAGGCTTGTGGAAGCCGAGATCGGCCACTATGTTTTACAGCAAGCAGACGACTCCATGGCATATCCGAAAGGAATAATTGAGGATGTACTCATAAAGGTTGGTAAATTTTTTTATTCCTATTGACTTTTTTGTTATTGATTTTGTGGCAGACGAATATGTACCAATTATTATATGGCGTTCATTCTTAACGTTCGGAGGGGATTTGATTAATATTACAGAAGACACGCTCAAGATGAGGTTAGATGATCAAGAGGTGGTATTTGATGTTTACAAGGCTTCCATTAAAAATCACTTATATAAAGATTTATGCATGATCAATGTGTTTGAAATGGATAAGTGTGGGGTGCCTAAGCCACTAAAGACCTCTTTCGACTACCTAATTGAGCGGTCTAATATGAAACCACCAATTCCCAAAATGTTAAAAGGTAAAAGAGGTCAGAAATGAATGAAAAAATAGATCCCAAAAGGGAGTAAAAAGGGGTAGGAATATGGTTAAGTTGATATGGCTCGTGCCGCGACACTAAATTAGGCACTTCTTGGGAGGCAACTCAAGTTAATTAGGTATGATTTCTTTTCAGTTTTAAGTATTTATTTCACATAATTTTTGTTTTTGGTTGATTCACAGGGTAATGGAAAGTCTGAGTACCATAAACTTGATCTTGAAGCATGATAAAGAATGAATGTGGGGTCCCATGGATCTCCTTTATGTATAAAGATACAACTAGCTAGGCCTAGAGGCCTCAGGGAGTATTTCTATCTTTTATACTTTTAAATTCACTTTGGTTACAAAGTAGATTTTTAAGTGTGGGGTATGGAAATGTACCGACCTGATTTGTTGAACCGGAATGCTACGTACTGCTCATGACCCCGAAGGACCACATGCTAACCCATAATTGATATCTGTACCTGTATACTGCATAAGATGCCTTAATAATGCAGAAACATGCACTGGAAGGCCTTAAGGTTCAATACTGAACATAACTGAAAGATATAACATCTATGTGGGGTACTAGAATATCTAAAACAAAACTGAAAATACTGAAATCTAAACATGATAGTCTGTATCTTGTCTGCACCTAATCTGAAATCCTCTACTGTCTGAAGAATCTGAAAAAGAAGTTGATGGGACTTGTCCCTAACTAACTCCAACTAATAATATAATCAATGAGATAATGGAAAATCATTATGTCCTCGAAGGATGAGGACTCACTTCTACTCTGACTGTTGAAATTTGAATCTACTGCTGATATGGAACTCGTGTCTCTGAACCTATGGTGTAACATAAAAAGAAAGAACCATATCACGAATGCATCAGTACATATGTACCGAGTATACATGTGAGGTAAGCTAAATGCAGGGGTTCACATGCATGCTAATGCTAGCTGGCTGTCTAACATGAACGTAAGAATGCATACATAATTACGTAACTGTAACTGACAATGTGATATTGCGATTACTGAATCTGAATGTAGATAACATGATATAAATGATAATATTAATGTCTATATCTGAATATAACTGATAACATGGGTGACTGTAGATGACAGTCCTGAATCTGATGCAACTATCTAAGTTTTATACTGTAACTGAGTTGACTGTATCTGACAGTCCTGAAATTTGAAAAAATATCTGAGTTCTATTACTGAGACTGATTGACTGTATCTGACAGTCCTGATTTTGTAACATGAAACTGTGGGAAGTAGTATTTAACCGATATGCTCCACATATGCTATTTTAGCTAAGCTGTGGTCTAATCTCTGCCCTGGTAGGAAGGGTGTTAATATCGTGCTATTGGTAAGGAAAATATGTGAGTAACCCTCATATAACTAGTAACTCTAGTGAGAATAGTGGGAACCCTCACATAACAGGTTAAGCCACCTCATCTATCCTCATATAATAGGCTATGATGTCTCAACCTATACTGGCTACATAGTTCTGGAATGCAAGGATTTCTTCTAGGAATCACACACTCATATAACAGGTGAGTTCCCATCCTTGGTTTCACTCGTTGCTAATTCCTACTCCCATATGAACAGACACTGAACATGATTTATTGAACTAAACTGAGCATGGACTGAGTTACTGAATTTTTGTGGCTGATGGGATACTACTGATATCTGACAACTAACTGAGTCATGAGATCATGGAGATTTTTCCTGAGTCATAAGACTATCTGAAGTCTAAGAGTTCATAGCTTGACTGAGAGTATCGTGAAAACATGACATGGCTCTAGGCACACAACTAATATTTTGGGTACAAGTACCCCCGAAACTCGATTGAAGGAAACTGACATAGCATGATTTACTTGAAGACTTGATTATCATCATAATACATACTACCCTCATAGGAGCATTTCATTAAATTGTAATAGGAATGATCTTGTACATACATGGGGATTTCATGATATCATGCTATTTAGACAATATTCCTTCATCTAGGTATTTAATCAAACATATGACAGGCATGGTACATGTAAACATCATTATTCAATTCTAATTTCATCATTCAATGCTTTAAATCTTAGGGTTGCACGAATCTATGGCTATAGTAACAAAACCCACATAGAAACTATCAACAATTATGGAGTAGAATCCAATTTCACATTTATCAAACATGAACATGAGCAGCCAAAACATGAAAACATATGGAAAATCCATAACTTAACATTAGAAAAGAGATTCTTGAACTTCATGGATGAAAGGAGTCCATGAATGAACATTATGCATACCTTAGATCATGATTTCTTACAGATTAATGGTGAAAGCTTTCTGAATTTGAATCCCCAATAGAAACCCTAGCTTGTTCTTGAGATAAACTTTAGAGAAACTAATATGTTTTAGGTGAAAAGCGGCTGAATCACGTATTAAAGGGATTATATAGGGGTAGGAAGTTGACCCTTTTAACCTTGGACACGTCATTAAACTTTCAATAAAATTTCCTGAGTTGGGCCTTTGACGCGATGCGGCGTTATCGTGCCGTGTCAATGGAAATTGATAATTCGAAAACTGTACGGTGGAGTGATGCAGAGCTATCACATTTCCAACTTTTCTACGACCTGAAAGTTTGGTGCGACGCGCCAGTATCACGGAGAAACACTAGAATTTGACAATTTCCATTTGAGTTATCTCCGCGACGCACTGAAGACTCAGGTCAAACACTGTCTCACTAAAGAGGCTCTAACTCTTTTCCCAGGTGTTGGATTTGGGCAAATTATATATGGAAGAAACATATGTTAAGAAAGAATTCTTATTTCAAAGAAAGTTCTAACATCCCTGAGATGATTTTCAAGCTAAGAAAAAGGCACGGGTATTACAATATCTCCCCCTTGAGAACATTCATCCTTGAATGAGACTGAATGAGAGGGGAAACAATGAGCTGAACATGAATAACTAGAACATGATCTCATGATGGACATGACTGACAAGATGAACATAACATACTAAACATGCATAGCTGATGCATGCGCAACTAATTTATAAATGCATAACTGAAAGTTATGAAGAACTAAGTTTTCTCACAATGAGAATGCTTGTCTGATGCATAGCTATATAACTGATCTGATACATGAATGCATGACTAAATATGCAGTGGTACTTGATTCCAAGCTTATCATGGGAACATGAGAACGAGACTGAATACTAAATTAGTAATGTACACTAATCACGAAACTAAGTAAGCTTAAGGAAAACTGTTACCTTGAGATTGATCTGAGTTGGCAGGGAAAAGGTAAGGGTACTTGGTATGTATATCTGCTTCTGCTTCCCAAGTATCTCCCTCGACGGACTGATTTTTCCAACAAACTTTAACTAGAGGTACTTCTTTGTTCCTTAATCTACGAGTCTGATAGTTTAAGATTTCAATTGGAATCTCTTCATAAGAGAGGCTATTCTGAACATCTATGCTCTGAATAGGGACTGTGACTGATGGGTCACCTATACACTTCTTGAGCAAAGAGACATGAAAGATTGGATGAACTGAGGCTAAATCCAAAGGAAATTCGAGCTCATAAGCTACCTTTCTAAAACGACTAACAATCTTGAAGGGGCCGGCATATCGGGGATTGAGCATTCCCTTCTTGCCAAATCTCTTTGCTCCCTTCATAGGAGAGGTTTTGAGGTACACATTGTCACTAATCTCAATCTCGAGATCCTTTCTATAAACATCTACATAAGACATCTGTCGGCTCTGAGAAGCTCAGAGTCTTTCTCTAATTAACTAAACTTTCTCTAAGGCGTCGAATACTAAGTCAAGCCCTATAACTGAGACCTCACTAACTTTGAACCAACCAATCAGAGATCTACATGTCCTACCATAGAGATCTTCAAATGGATCCATCTAAATACTGGAATTATAGTTGTTGTTGTATGAAAACTCAATCAAAGGCAAGTGGTCATCCCAACTTCTCTCTTTGAATAATTAGATTGCAAACGCCATGAATTGAGAAACATTCTCTTCTATTTATAGTAGTATAATGATTAGGATATAATTTTGATTGGGCTTGGTGTCCGGATAGGTATATAGTTCACCTGCACGGTTTTTCACACTAACAAACAAAAATGCATAGGATAGTACATTTGTATGTTATCATGAAGACCCAGGGACCTGGTCCTTTGTTGTCAGCCGATCATCATCAAAATAAGATATAGCAATTTTCTCCTTTTTTGATGATGACAAACCAACCATCGATTTTTTATCGTGAAAGTTCATTTGTATTATTCAATCAAAGTGATCACCATAATTGTCTATGAATGTTCCCCCTATCACTAAGCACTATGCATCCCTTATCACCATGCAACAACATGCTTCCCTAACATTCTTCCCCCTGTTACTATGCACCATCTTTACCAAATATTCAACACATAATTCATCTTTCCCCTGTCAATATACCTATATTTCAATATATAATTGGTACTTGGTCCCTACCATATGAATTCAGTAGTATTCCCCCTTTTGGTATCATTGAAAGGTAAGAACAATAAACCAAGAGTAAATAAGCACAAGTTAGTTAACTCATTGCCATTAGGCCAACACCAACCTAAAGAACTACTTAAAAAGTAAAAAATAGACTGATGAAACACATAAACAAGGATTCATTCATATGTAAATGTAAGTATCATTTCAGTGCAAGATTTAAATGTTCCAAAGAAAAACCACAGAAATCAACCAAATTTAAATAGGTGAAGGACTTGGGAAGAGGGTTTGGAGAAGTAGGTCCATCCTATTGCTTTTTGAAGCATGACAGAGTAGTAATTACTTGGTTAGCTACTTTATCTATACATTCAAGCTAAGAACCTCATCAATTAGAGTTAAACCTATCCTATTTAGTTCAACATTCTTATTTCTAAGATCTTAAGAGGTCCTTGGATCCTTATTAGAAGGATATTGAAATTTCATTTTCAATTTGCTAATATTTGCATCCTTAGCAGTTGTGTTAAGCTTCAATTCCTCAATTTGTTTCATGAGCTCCTCATGAGAAATGGTTTTTATTTTCCTTTCAGCACACTCAGTTTTGATCAGAGTTTTCATACCAAATGGTTTTATCACAGTTCTAGGAGTTCCATTTTCATAGACAATACCAAAATAATCAATCACTCTGCTTAACCAGTATCCATAAAGAAAGCTATGTTTTCCATTGTTTCAATGAACAACTTTATGTATGTGCTCCATCATCAAAGAAAGTCAATTAATAAACTCATAACACCTAAGACACTCCATCATACGCAAATCAACAGATGAAGGAATGTTTCTCTTTCATGATCTTGGAAGAATTACTTTGCTAAGAAAATCAAAGACTAATTGTAAGTCACTCTTGAGTGATTTCCTCTTTACCGACGAAAGAGATTTTCCTTTATCCTTTGATGCATTTGCCATAAACTCTATTTAGGGCTGTTGATTTGAGACATTCATTACACCACTGATAGGAATATCCAGATTTCTCCAAAGTAATATAACATTAAGATTTGGCTTCTTCTCTTGAGCTACAACAATCATCATCAGTCTGTCATCAAAAAAATCCAATGTGGAATAGAATTCCCTGACTACCTTATCAAAGACTATATATATGAGTACTTCCATAAGATGAAGCCATCTCTAATGTTTATTAAGCTCAACTAATTCCATCATACCTGGTTTTGTTAATGCACTTGAGTTAAGATCCTCTCATTTAGTAAATTTTGATTTCTAAAAAACCCGTTTCGTGCTTCTTTAGATACATACTTTCCTTCTTTCTACAATTTCCCTATTTAGAAACATTTATAGGTTTTTCTTTTGTCATTTTCCTCTTCTTAGGACCAGGTCCTTCAGAAGTCTGTTGCTTCTTAGTAAAACTTCTAGACTTCTTTTCAGAGATTCTTGTTATTTTACTGACATCTTATTCGTTAGTTTCAAACACACTCTTTGTTAGGATATTTGATAGCAACATGAGATTTTCAGCAACCTAGACATTATTTTTCAATATATTACAAGAAAGGTTATGAATCTTTAAGGATGAATCTTCCTCAACGAGTCGAGTAAAGAATGAGTTTGGCTTTAGAAGGTTTAGAGAAGAAAGGAATTTTTCAGGAAGTTCTGAGAGATGATTTTTATATATACTAAGTTTAGAGTCCTTTAATGGACAATAGAATGAGGAATTAGCAGCTATGTGGAAATCCTTATTACAAGGGGGATATTTGTGGCTATATTTTTCTTTTGTTAAGAGAGCATTGAGGCACAACAAAATTTTAGGGAATAAATAAGCACAAGGAAGTTCATTTTGAAAGAATGAGATGTGATTTATTTTAATTTTAGGATGAATTATCTTTCTTTTTAGGATAAGACCAATTTTTGAAATAGAGAGAGAAGATGCGGCCTTTTTTGACTGAAAAATGCACATTCATGATACTAACCTGAGAGATAGGACTAGGACTCTCTCTTTCTTAACTAAATCCTCAAATTTGTGTTTGTCTCAACTATTTTCTTCTAAATTTATTCCTACAGGTGTATACCTACAAATGTATGGTACTGAGTTAGACCAAAAAGTACATAGTTTATCAAGGATACCTATCTCCTAATCATAGACAATTTTTAGGAAAAAAACTTATTCATCTAGTAGGTCAGGTTATTTTAATCAGCCCCAGCCCCAACCTGTTCTTCGTAAATTATTCCTTATGAAGAGCCTTAGTAAGGATGTCTGCTATTTTATCTTCAGTCTTGAAAAACTTCATGCAAATTGCTTTTTTCTCAATATTATCTCACAGAAAATAATGTCTCACATAGATATGCTTGGTCCTCTTATGCTGTATCGGATCTTAGCCATGTTAGGAGCACTTTTTTGTCACACATCAGAGGGATAATGTATGAGACAATCCCAAAATCCTTCAATTTTCATTTGATCCATATCATCTTAGCATAACAAGAAGCTGCAGACACATGCTTAGTTTCAATAATAGTTAAAGAAATTGATTTTTGCTTCTTAGAACCCAAGGAAATTAAGGAAGATCCCAAAATATGATCCATTACTGTGGAATTTTTTCTATCCACCAAGTATCCATCATAATCAGTATCAGCATAGCATATCAGATCAATATTGTCTCCAGATAGATAGTATAGGACAAGGTCCCCGATCCCTTTTAGATACCTACAAATTGTCTTTACAACTTTTAAATGAGAGTCCTTTAGGCAACCTTGAAATCTATCACACATTCCCATACTAAATATGATGTCTAGCCTACTTATTATGAGATAAAGTAAGGATCCAATAATATCTCTATACACGGTCTCAATAACTGAGGGTAATAATTCCTCATTATCCATCTTTGAACTAGTTCCAACTGGAGTTTCAATTAGTTTGGTATCTTTAATATTGTATTTCTTCAGTAGCTCTTTCTTTTACGTCTCTTTACAAATCATTGTCCCTTGAGAAGTTTTCTAGATCTGAACGCTTAGAAATAAACATAATTCACCCATCATGCTCATTTCAAATTCACTACCTATTAGCTTTGCACACTCCTAACAAAGAGATTCAAAAGTAGCTCCAAAGATTATATCATCAACATATATCTCCACAAGTAGTAAGTTGTTACTCTAGACTTTAGAAAGGGAATATTATAATTTCCCCTCATTTAAAGCCATTTTCCAAAAGAAACTTTAAAAGTCTCTCATACCAAGCCCTTGGTGCTTGCTTAAAACCATAGAGAGTTTTGTCAAATTTAAGCTCATGATAAGGAAAATCTACATCTTCAAAACCTAGAGGTTTCTTAACATAGACTTCTTCTTTCAAGTGCTCATTTAGAGAACTTTTTGTCAGCCATTTAGAAGCGTTTGAACCCAATGTAGGCAGCAAATTCTATAAGAATTCTGATAGCCTCTATCCTTGCTACATAGGAAAATTCCTCATCATACTCAAATACTTCTTCCTGACTATAACCTTAAAATACCAGCCTTTCTTTATTTCTATTAATATATCCATGCTCATCCTTCTTATTTCTCTATACCTATTTGGTCCCAATAATTATTTTGTCAACAGGTCTAGGGACCAGGTGCCAGACTTTAATTCTTTCAAATTAATAAAGCTCCTCCTGCATTACATTGATGTAGTCAATATCAATCAAAGATTGTTTCATATTTCTTGGCTAAATTTAGGATAAGAATGCCGATAACACCATGAAATTTCTAGCTTGATCTCTTGTTTTGCATTCTAGAGTTTAATGTTATGGTCAGTTTCTTAATTGAGTAATAAGATTTGTGTCTCTAGGTTGACCTTTTGAGATGAGTTCTATTGGGACCAGGTCCTTGAGGATTTTGATTGAACCCTTTTTGATGTTCCTCAACTAGAACAAGGGTCTGTAACTAAGATCATTGATCACTATCTCCTTCATCATTCTCTTCAGCCTTATTTAGTCCTTGACCATCATCTTCAGTAGTATCATACCTTTGAGCAGAAATAAGTTCTTCAATGTTAGAATCTTCATGATCACCTAGATTCATTAGCTTTCCTAACTCATCGAAGACCACATGCATACTTTTTTCAACACAACGAGTTCTCAAAGAACTTTGTAGGCTTTGCTTGTTGAGGAATATCCCACAAATACTACTTTATCATTTTTTGAGTCTAAATTTCCTACATCATTCTTCCCATTATTTAGAACAAAGAGTTTGCACCCAAAAGGTCTAAAGTGTCAAGCTTAGGCTTTCTATTGAACACAAGCTCATATGGGGTCATGATCAGGAATGATCTAATCAAGCACCTATTTTTCAAATAGCAAAAATATTTATATCTTCATACAAAAAGGTCTTTGGAAGCTCACTGTCAATTAACCTAGTTCTGGCAATCTCTATGAGTGTTCTGTTCCTTTTTTCAGCAACTCTATTTTGGTGAGTTATGACTGGTTCTATTTTAAGCACATAATACTAAAACTTAGGAGTTCTCAAATTTAGTTCCATGATATTATATGAATTTAGCAATCTTATAATCCAGCTTCATTTTAGTTTCCATTGCAAAAGTTACCTGAACCTCATAGGTTTCATCCTTGGTTCTCAAGAACATTGTCCAGGTGACCTGGAGTAGTCATCCACAATGAAAATACATACTTATTTCCTACTCTACTTTTGACTATAACAAGTCCACATAGATCCATATGCAGGATCTTAAGGGTCTAGACGTACTCACCTACTTCTTCAGCTTAAAGGAAGACCTGGTTTGTTTTTCCTTGACATAAGCATTACAAACTATGTTGTCAGGAAATTTCAAATTTTCCATGCCACACACTAGGTCCTTTGAAATAAAATTATTCATTAAATAGGAACTTAGTGTACCATCCTTCTGTGCCATAAAACAACATCTTTGCTTTGAACACTTTAGCAAGTTAATTCCCTATCAACCATAAACTCTAAATTAGCTACATACAGATTTTTTATATTTTTAGAATTAAGTATAATTCTCCCATACTTCAAGCTTGACAGAGTCATTAAATGAGAATTTAACCTCATTACCATTGTCACATATTTGAGAAACACTTAGAAGACTGTACTTTAGGTCATTCACATAGTACACTTCTTCTTTTGCTTGATCTGGGGATCTTCCAATCTTTTGAAAGATATCAATATAATCTTTTTTACCATTTTCAAAGAAGACACCTCCACCTTGAAGTGTCTTGGGAGAAAGAAAATAGTCAGTCCTTCCATTTATATGCTTTGAACATACACTATCCATGAACTAGGTTTGAATGCATTCCCTTTCTCCCATATGCAAGTATAGTAATTTGTTAAATTTGGGAACCCACTTGAGTTTGAGTTCCCAATAGGAAGACAAAGGCATGATCAAGTCTTTCTTGGCCCACCTAGGTAGAGAATTCTTCTTCAAATTTTTTAAGGGGATTAAGCCGTTAACATAATAATTCTCCTACTGGATATAACTAATACTGCTTATTCTATCTCTATGCTAATACTGGAAGTTTTCCTTCATGTTTCCATCTCTTCCACAATGAGTACATAGAGGTTTTTGTACCCTATTTCTAATCGCATGAACCTCTTTCCCCTAAGACCTAAGTGATTAGGTTTTATACTGATATTAAAGGCCCTTATCATTTTTGACACCCTGAATAGTTTAATTAGAAAAAATTTGAGAGGATGTGGTCTATTTTAATGATTTCTTAAGATCTTTCCTTATACGAACCAGGTCCCTTTCAAATTCTTTATTCTAATAGAGTGCAATCATAAGATACTTTTGAGAATCCGTCAACTTTTATTTAAGCTAAAGTTGAAGCCTTGATACTTCTTTCTTCCCTTTACCATCAAAATCATCCACTTTCTTTAGTCTATTCATTAAACTCAGATTTTTAGATTTTAACTTATTAAACTAGTCCTCTATTTTAGATATCTGGAGAACTAAAGCAACTAATTCAAGCTCTTATTTTTTCTATATTTTTCTATAGACCATTTTTCTCAGCAGTCAGTTCACACACATAATTAATCAACACATTTGCTAGCTTCTTTATATTTCTAGTAGTGTAGTTGTCTAAATTTTTCTTAATGTCAGATAGAGTTACCTCATTTTATTATTTATTTTTAAGTGTTTTCCATGAGTACAAACAAGGAATTATTGGTAAATTTCACACTCCTCCATAGCCAACATAGACACATCTTCAACCTTTTTAACTTTATCAGATTCACTGGTGGAATCTCCCCACACTGCTAGGGCCTGCTTCACTAATCAGTTGTAGCCTTATTCTTTATAATATAGGGACCTAGTACCTATTATTTCATTTCTTACATACATTCTTGAGATATTATTGATTATCTATTTTGTGCATTTAACAGTGCTTAATAAAATTCTCAGGACTTCCACATTTTTGGCAAACTTCAATAGTGTCTCCCTTTTTGCTGCTACTTCCTCTTTTTTGAAACTGACCACTTTTCTTCATATATATAACAATTCTTTTTTCAAAATAGACAACATCAGTGTCTTCTTCACTTAAAATCAGATTTTGAAGCCTTCAATGCTAGATATTTTTCCCTTTTTGCTTCCTTTTTCTCTCGCCCTAGCTGCTTCTTGAGATCATGAGTCTTTAGATTTCCAATGGTTTCATCCGCAGTGAGAGTCCTTAGGTTTATTTCCTCAATAATAGCATCCACTTTTCTTTCCCATGACTTAGGAAAAGCACCTATAATATTTCTTACTTGCTTATATAAAGGAATAACTTCTCCCAAGAAGTGCAGCTCATTTCTGATAGAAATATATCTTGTAGGCATCACTTGAATTGTATCTCCTTACTTCATATAAAAAGTTTCATACTGATTAGTCAATATTTCAACTTTTGAATCCTTCACATAAGTTGTTCCTTCATGAGCTATCTTCAGGCAGTACTAAGTTTCCCTAGCACTTTCACAAGCATAAATCCTGTTATACTCATTAGGTCCTATGCCACAGACAAGCAATTTCCTTCCCTTGTAATTCTTCTAAACCTTCTTTTGATCTTTATCATCAAACTCTCTCCTAATTTTATTAGCTATCCTTACTAAGTAATCTTCCTTAACATCCAATAAAAATATGAGGACCATTAAGAATTATATCCATCCTCATACTGTCCTCAGTCATGATGAAATCATACATCCTGGTTTTCCACAACCTATAGTACAACATATTAAAGTGGGGTGGTCTTATGGTAGATTGTCTTTCTTCAGATTAAGTAGAGCAACCATGATCAATAAATAAATCTAGGTATAAACATTTTAGAATGACCTTGCCTTGCTACCAACTGTTGAAATGTGGGGGGTCGCACCATACTATAAGGGACCAGATCCCTTAAAGTCAGACATATGGTATAAAAAAGTAAAGCAGTAAGGAAACAACACTTTAAAGGAAATTAAAGAACACAAAAGTTTAACATGGAAAACTTCTTCCTCAAGGGAGAGAAAACCATGACTTGACCTTATAAGAAATAAAAAATCCACTAGAATCAAACTCATAATTACAAACTCTATTGGAACATAACTCTAGGATCCACTAGTTTGCAACAACTATATTACAAACTCTCCTCAACAACTCTATCAATCTCACCTCAATATTGATTAAATCTAACTAATTTCAATCTTTGGTAAATCTACCTAAGCACTCAACAAACACAAGAAAAGAATTACTCTTATAAGAAGAGTAATTGAATTACATATGAAGACTTGACTCAAATTAAAATACTCTCTCAGCACATAAAATCTTGGATCTTAAGCAATATTTGTGTTTTTACTAATTTCTCTCTTTGAATAAAAAAATTGTAAAAACCATGAATTAAGAAGAATTATCTCATATTTATAGTAGGATAATGATTATAGTAGAATTTTAATTAGGCTAGGTCTCCTATATAGTTTCTTACACTAATAGATAAAATTGCTCAGGATAATAAGAACTATATGTTTTCATCAAGACCTAGGGATATGGTCCCTTGTTGTTAGCATATCATTATCAAAACAAGATATAGTATATGTACTCTGAAACACTGAAATCCTAGAAATATTGGTGACTATGGAAATATTGTGTACAACAAATTTTATATGTCTTCTCCTATGAAGGTGTCGGAAAGGAGTCGCGGATATTGGTATTGGATATTGAATATTATAGACCTTATCTAAAGGTTATGCTGGAGAAGAGTCATGGATATTAGTTTTGGATGCTAGATCTTATAGGCCATCTTCGAAGGTAATTCCATAGAAGAGTCATGGATATAGGTTGTATATAGGTTAACGAACCCTCCATGGGTCCTATAATGGGAGGCTTTCCTCCATAGATTTATGTGAGGTTGGATATGAGTTGACGAATAGCCCATCGATCCTATATCAGGAGGCTTGACTCCGTATGTTATACTGAGGTTGTACGACATCTTCATGCTTCACCCTCATTATCATTATTATTATTTTCATCATCATCATAATTGTCATTCTTATTGTGTTTACTTTGTTAGGGTTGTGATGTTATGGTGCTTTTTCTTTGACTTAATACCTATCTCATTATTCTATCTTCTTATACTTAAACTGGTCGGGCTTTCTTTCCATCCCTCTCACTTTATTCAAGCTAAATTACATCCTCTCTCTCACCTGAACTCGTCGAGAGAAATGAACCCACACTATATTTTTTGAATTGAAACCCCAAATAGATGGAATTCCAAAACCTAAACCACTAAGTAGGGATATTTGTGATTGGTTCAAGGGAAGGTCAATTAATGATTGCTAGACCATTCCCTCTTTATCCTTCTCTTGATCATTGATTTCATTAATTTGTTGTTACTAATTTATTTAAGGAATATACTCTCTATTTCTTTGTCTTATTAGCATATATTTTCATCAACAATGAAAGCCGATGAAATTTAGACTTGAGTAGAGAAGTGGTCTAGGCCACTGGGGGGCGTTCAGGCCGTCTTTGTCCCTACTTGTATTTGATATAATGTATACTTTTGCTCTTATTTGTTATGTTATTTCAATATATGATATATGTATATTAGAACTTCTAGTGCAAGTAATGTAGGCTACTATTATGGGACATTTTTTGATTGTAGGTGACATGCCGTTAGTGTGTATTTTATATATTTTATTTTCTACTTTGCTCGGTCGGACTATGATTCCTATGAGTAAAACTGGACCGTTATCACTTCTACTCTACCCTTCTGGTGTTGATTAAGATTTGAGTGCACCCAACATTGCATAACTTGGGAAATTGTTGAAGGTTTTAAGGTAGTGGATGATTTTTAGGTGTCGGAATGTTTTCTACTATCTTTCTCTATCACCAGACTATGTCTTTACTTGTTTTTTAGGGGTAGAGTTGTATATGAGAGATTTTTTATATATTATAATAAGATTTGAGTTGTACAAGATATGTTTTTATGCTGTTGATGTTAGGTTTTGGGAGTTATGGCTTCATTGTTGTTTATAGTTCTTTCCGTATTTATTATACTTACATATTTTGGATTTGGTATAGAAGCCTTACCTTTGGGTTATTTCAGTCTTTATACTCTTTTATGTATCAATTTTGGTGATAGGATTACTCATTAAGGTTCGACGCAAGGAGTGACATCATAACCCTTGATTTTGGGTTGTGACACCATAGATGGGACCCAGGTGGAGTGAGTAGGGTCATGGAATGATTTCTAAAGCTTAAAAATGAGTTTGAGTTCTGTGAAGGTAGTCCACAATTCCTTATTCGAACCCTCATCTTGTGAATTGAAGTTGAAAACCAGGATTTGAAGCTTGATAACAAGTCTTATTTCTACGAATACAAGTCAATACTCATGTGTCTAATCAATGACTCAACCCATGAGTAGTAGGTGCTACCGAACAATTTAGGATTGGATTTTAGTTATATCTATAAATAGTCCAATAGTGTTTTATGATGTTCTTAAGCACTAGGTTACGTACTCTATATACTTTTTCCTTATTTTGAGTTTTAAGACACATTACTTATCTTTGGATAATTTTTTTAGTTTTTAGGGTTTTTAATTGATTTGACATTTTGGAATTTCATCTTATCTTTGTGAGTTCAATAATATGCTTTTATCTATGAAATCTTCATTTGTCCAACGACCATGAGTAGCTAAATTCCATAACTAGGGTTATGGGACTAATGATGAATTACTGAAGTAGGTTAAGTGAAAAGTCATTCTAGATCAGGGTTCTTGCATGTATTTATATTTACTTTGGTTTGATTGCTTTCATGATGGGTGCACACATTAGGAACTTACCTATATTCTTTACTTGCTTAAGAGAGAGGTAAGGAATGGGAAAAGGACATAATAATTATAATTTAAAGCTACAAATCTTCATTATTTTTACTTGAGCACTAACTTTAATAGTTAATCTGATATCACAAAACAAGGATTAGTAATGCGAAACTCTGAGTCCGAGAGGAGGTGAGTAAAATTCACCCAAACCAAGGCTAAGAAATGGTTAAGTGATATATAAATTATTAGATTTTGCCTATAAGTAATTGGGATAGTTTGCCAAGAACGACTAGTTTATAGAGTTATTAAGTCATGGGGAACACAATCCTAGTGCTTGTATCATATTGATCGTAACCCTATAACCATCAATCGTTATTATTACTCTTATTGTTATAAAACCCCACTTTCATATACGCAATTTCTAATTACATCGACAAACTCTTGATAGATTTTTATCTTATTCCTAATGTGTTCGATCCCAACCTATTATGTTTTATATTTAATTTAACAGCTGCTTTATACTTCCTCAATGGTGTAATTTAGGTGACATTAAATTTTGGCATCATTGCTTTGGAGTGTGGTTACAAATTTGAAGATCTAGTTTGTTGAAGGTTTTTTTATCTTTTGTTGATTTCTAAATTTCAAATATTTATAGGGCATACACAATTGTATGCCTAGTACTGAGAGTCAAGGCAATCCCCTGATTCCTTTTTATCCTTAGCTTGAACGAACTATATCATAAAATCATAGAATTGAAAGAAAAGGAGTTTATGATCAAGGATCCCTTATCAAAGGTTTAATAATGACCCAACTATATTGAATTGACCACCTTGGCCTATTGTTCAAGAAACTGTAGAGCATGTCACTACTCACTTAATGGACGAAGAAACTGCTAGGCAAGTAACTGCCTAATGAGCAGTTTAAGAAGAAAAGGATAGATAGAAAAAGGAAGAATATCAACTTGTATTTGATAGGGATAAAATAAGAAGGGATAAAAGTCAACAACCCATTCTATAGTACTTACCAGTTTATGATGATACATATAAAGAATTTAGGTATATTGTGCCAGTTGAAATAGGTGCAATCATTCCTCCAGAAATGCCTTAAGTGAAAAAATTTAATATTACGAGCGATGATCCAGTTGTTAAACTTAAAGGGGATATTTGTTGGTTTTCCTACTGATGGTCAGAATATTCATATTATTAGCTTTATAGGGCTTTGGGTTTTGTACAATCTGTCGAGGGTAAGTCAAGAAGCTATATGATTGAGATTATTCCTATTCTCTCTGATGAGAAAAGTAACTTTACAGTTAGAGAGTTGCCTTATTAATCTATTACCACTAGAAATGAGTTTAGGATAAAAAATTTGGATTGATTTTTCATGCTCTCTAGAATGCTGTAACTGATGGATAAGATTGCTAATTTCAGGTAGTTTTTTGTAGAGGCATTATATGAGACATAGTTAAAGTTCAAGAAAAATCTATAGAATATTCGAAATCATAGAAAGATAATGGGAATGTTTCTTGAGATATTCGACGGAGCCTTGAATTCTAATACCAAGTAGTGGCTGACACTATTACTTAAAGAATATTTATGAGTCTTCGTTGGGACCATACTTCAAAAATGTTAAACTGAATCAGTAAAAAATATTGAGGGTGGCATAATAAAGAAGTGGATATATTAGTCTTCCTGACAAGAAGAGTCAGATTTAAAGGAAGATGCTAAGTTTCTAGAGAGAGATAGTGGGTTTTTGAGACAAGGGCCAGGGGTCTAATTAAGACAATTAGATCTCTAGGCAAGGGAATCAAGGTTGGAACTACTATAGAGACATATAAAGGTATATGAGTAGATATTCTGATGGTGACTATAGAAGGAAAGATAATTGTAAGGATAAGAGTGGCCTTTATGTTCTAGTAGGGAACAAAGATATTGAGTTTAGAAGTTTGAGAATGAATGAATTTCTTGGAAAGTTTGTGGAGGGTTATAAGAGCCAAAAGATTTTCCTTAAGGAGATTAAGGTAAATATTTTGAATATAATCCAGAAGGTATTCAACAACTTAAGTTGCATTTTGGGAAGATGTTTGCCGCATTGAACCAACATCAACCAGATACTCTTCCTAGAAATACTGTGCAAAATCCTAAGAATTATGGTCATTATCTAGCTATCATTAGTAGTAGTGATAAGGAAATTATTAATCCACCGATGACTCTAATTTATGACATCAGCAATGACTTTGTGAGCATTGAGGATGAAACAAAAAAATTTGATAAAAGATGAGGTCTCTCAGAAGCCTCTAGTTGTTGATAAAGAAGATAAGGTTATCAAGGGAAAGGGTAAGGAGGTTACACAAAGTTATGCCTATTCCCAGTCCTTTTCAAACTTTTTCCCAAATATCAAGTAGAAAGACAAAAAGGGTAAGCATAAGAATTTTATTTCTATGCTGAAAATGTTGAATTTGAACATCCCTCTAGTTGAATCTCTTGAGCATATATCTGGATATGCTAATTTAAAGAAGGATTTGATGAAAAATAAAAGAGTTGTGTGTACTAAGGTTGTTGGTGGTTTGCCTAACTGTTGTGCAATTACATCTTGTTCTCTTGTGAAAAAAGAATGCTTACCTAGTGCCTTCAAAATTCCTTGCACGATTGGGTCATCTAACTTTGCCTAGGATTTGTGTGACCAAGGAGTAAGCATTAACTTAATAATATTAGCAGTGTTTAAGCAACTGGTCTTATGGGAGTCCTTGTAAAACTTTTATGATTTTATTTTTGACCCTCCTAAGTTCTTAATGTTAATTTTTGGTTTGAATTATGTCTAGGGATGTTGAAAGGATGTTTTTGAAATTTTTAGATTATTTGGAAGGGGTTTGGGGTCATTTTAGGACCCTAAGCTAGTAATCCTCCTTGATAATGCCGTTTCATGGAGGTTAACCTCTATGTTATTAGCGTGGCATGGAGGATAACCTCTGCAATATTGGCATGCTACGCCAGTATTTTAATTTCATCCAGTTTTTATTTTTACACTTGGAGTAAGGGGCTTTTGATCCTTTTACCCCTTGTACAACCCTATAATATTAAATAACACAATTCTTTACATTTTTCAAAGATCAAATCATTCTCTTCTCTCTCAAACTCAAAACTCAGGAACATTCAAGGGTTTTATAGAAAACTCATCATCCGAGCTCCAAACTTCAAATTTACTTCACTTTATTGTGTGTTTCAAGCATGTTTCTCTTCCTTAAACTAGAAATTTTCATTATGGCATTAATTGAATGTATTTTCATTTTATTTGAATTATGGGTTTGGAAATTGTGTTGAGGGGTTTGGTTGCTACTTATTGAATTAATTGCCCTTTGTTTTAATTTGATTATTCAAGCTTAAAATGGATGTATTTAAGACTAAATTTTTTCATTGTTTAAATGATTGTAATACAGGACATCGTTTCCCTAAATTTGATGAATTTGGGCTTGGTATTGGTATTAACCTCAACCCACTTTATAATCTTTGTTTAAAATTAAATTATTGCATGATTTTGTCTTGTTTTGAACCTATTACATTGCATTAAAGGATAAATGGATAAGAATATGGTTTTGCATGACCTCAGCGTCCTTTGTTTTGATATTTTTAAAGAACTTGGAAGTCTAAATTTTTTGTGTGAACTGGTTTTGGATAATTAGTTTATCTTTCAAGCATATTGGTATGACGATACCAAATGGTAAATTCTTTAATGAAAGAATCCTAGGTTAGTGGATTAGTTGATGTGCAAATTATTTTGGTTTGGGCTTAATAATTTTTTAGCTCACCGTGATAGTGTAAGTCCCAGGGGATGAACACTGGAAACCATGTTTAACGACATTGGGGGTCTATATGACCATATTCTTGGTGCACATATATATATATATATATATATATATATATTAGGATAGCTATTTCCTTGGTGGATTTAGTTTTCCCTCAGTTTTTCCTTTGTTTGTACGAGTAATACGCACCGGGGCCCTTTCTACAAGGAGAGCTGAACCCTTATAGCTCCTGGGTGCCTTTAGGATGGATCGAGCTACATAGTTTAGGTTAATTTTTTAAACTTTTATGCTGATGACCCTTTTCCCTATCCTGACATCCTATATATGTATATATGATTGTGTGCATCTAGTTTTGACTTATTTTTGACATGGCATTATTTTATCACTTACCCTGAGTTACATATGAGGGCTTATCCTACTGACTCTCCTAGGTCACTACATTATTTCATGATGAAGGTTTCAAATACTTTTTTATTACTCCTATGCAGTATTAGGTAGCTGATTACTTCTAACAAGTTGATGTGAAATGATGAGCCTCAATCTTTCGAAAGGCCTTATCATTTCATTATTTATTCTTTATTGACTTAGTACTATGGATTCTTTTTGTTCATTATCGGGGACATGTCTTGATGTAGATGGTATTCTGGTTTTAGAGGCTTTTGTGGACAAGTGTTGGTTGGTCGTTATTTTGACTCTTAGTCTTCATTTGATTATCTATTCATCTTATAATCATGTTTGGTTGTCTTCCGCTATATTATTTTATTATTCTGTTAAGGTTAGGTTAAGAGGGTTGTCTCTAGTTCATGGTGGGCTTAAGCTACCAATCACAACTAGGACTTGGTTTGGGTGGTGATAAGATTTATATTAAAGGATGATTTAGGGTCATAGGGTATCCACCAAGATGTGTCGTGTAGAGTTCTTTTTATGGGTGTGTAACACACCACACTTATGTATAAGTCTATAAGGCAATTAGGAATATTACCCTTTCTTGTGTTTTATTTTTAGGCTATAGAGTCTAGTGTTATGAAACTTCTCTAACTCCAAGCTTTCACCCATTTCAAATCATGTTTCTGTCGAAGATCTGATGTTTGTATAAACTCTGATGGAACCTCTATTCTACCTGAAGAGAATGTGGAGGGGATTCACCCTATTTATGGAATATAGACTTGATCTAGGGTCCCTACTTCTGACTATGCTGCGCCACATAGAGTTCCACTAGTCCCTACGAGTCCTCCCCAAGTTTCCTGGGTTAGTGATATTTATGACCAGACGCCTCAGGGAGATATATCTAATGTAGAGTTTTGTTAGTCTATTCATGTTCTTACTTAGTTAGTGGCATCAGAATCTTATCTTTCTGGCCATCTTGGTTTTGTTGCTCATTTATATGTAGTTACTCGGGTTGGCTAGTTTATGAGTTTGAATTCGCCAAACTTTATCGGTTTTAGTGTTGAGGAAGATCTTCATGGGTTTATTGATAAGATGGATAACATTTTTAGGGTGATACACATTAGTGATATAGAGGGTATATAGTTTTTGCATATTAATTAAAATATGTAGCTTATTAGTGGTATGAGGAGTGGGAACCACCGAGGGGTGATGATGCTAAAAAGGCACTATGGGATAACTTTTCAAGTGCTTTTCTTGATCACTTCCTTTCTCACGAGTTGAGAGAAGCTAAAGATGAGAAGTTTGTTAATCTGAAGCATGGTAAGATGTGTGTCAAAGAGTATGCTCTAAAATTTTAGCAACTATCCCGTGATGCTCCAGAGTTAGTGGATAATAAATGGTCCCAAATGAGAAAGTTTTATTCTAGTTTGTCCTGTGATTATGTGCTGGAATGTAAGGCTGCTATGTTGAACACTCATATGGACATCTCTAGGCTAGTGATTTATATGCAATAAGTTAAGAATAAGAAAAGAAATAGGTAGAGATAGGAGAGAGGTAGAATAAGAAGTTTAGAAATAAAAGCAAGGTGCAGGCCTGTAGAACAATAAGAGATATGGTAAATATTGTACTATGAAGAAGAATTAGGGAAATTCATATTCGCCTGCTAATGCTCCTTATCGTAAGCCTTCAGGGGATTGTCCTTATCAAGCTAGCAGTGGTCGTAAGGCATAGGGTACGTAGTCTTAGGTTGGTAGAGCTCGGTCAGCCCAACCCTATCCTTCTTTTTGTGGGCAACTTCACCATTAATATTGGGTGTGGAGAGGAATCGGTGCTATAATTTTTGTCAGCATAGTTATATGCAGTGAGATTATCCTTCAGCTAGGATAGTCACTGAGGCTAATAAAGATCTGATTGCCAATGCTTTATCTCCTTTCCTTTTGGGCTCTAATTTTGGTAGCCGTACTAGTCGAAATTATCTCTATGCACTTTCTATTCACCAGGAATCTAAGGCATCTCTCAATGTTGTTAATGGTACATTACATCTCTTTTCTTAAGATGTTTATTGTTTATTTAATTCGGTTTCTACCCTTTTTTATGTGACCCCCTTTGTGCTTGTACATTTGGTTTTGGTCCTGAAAATATTTTTAACCCCTTTTCTATTTCTACTCTGATAGGTGGATCTATAGTTGTTAGAAAAATCTATAGGTGTTGTGTGGTTTCTATCTTTCGTAGAAAGAAATTGTTGGATTTGATAGAGTTAAATATGGTGGATTTTGACGTGATCTTGGGAATGGATTGGCTCCACTCATGCTATACTTCTCTAGATATTAGAACTTAGAAGGTTATTTTCCATTTCTCTAATGAACCAATATTAGAATGGGAGGAGAGTTCCTTAGTACCCAAAGAGAGGTTTATCTTGTATCTTAGATCTTAGAAATTGATTTTAAAAGGGTGTCTGTATAGTTAAGATCAAGGTAGGGATTCGAATTCTGAGGGTCCCTCTTTGTAATCTATCTATGTTGTTAATGAATTTCTTGAAGTAGTTGTTGATAATCTTTCTATAATTTCTCCTGAAAGGGAAATAGATTTTTGGGATTGATCTTCAACCGAATACCCATCTTATTTCCATTCCTCCATGTAGGATGGATCCAGATGAACTAAATATTTTGAAGGAGAACTTGTAAAGTCTTCTTGATAAAGGGTTAATGCACCCTAGAATCTCTCCATAGGGTGCTCCTTTATTTTTAGTGCAAAATGAAGATAGGTCTCTTCGGATGTGTATAGATTAGCAATCTATTGATTAAGGTTAATATGAAAAATAAGTATTCTCTTCCTAGGATTGATGATCTTTTTTATAAGCCTCAGGATGCTAGGTGTTTCTCTATAATTGATCTTTATTCAGGCTATCATCAGTTGAAAATTTGAGAGGTTCATATTTCATATACTGCTTTCGTACCCAGTATTGACACTATGAGTTTTTGGTTTTGTTATTGGGTTGACTAATGCCTCGATGGCTCAAATTTCCTAAGGATTATAACATGTGTCATCAGTACCATCAAGGTAAAGTTAGTGTTGTTGCTGATGCACTTAGCAGGTTGTCTATAGGAGCTTATCTCTTGTTGATGAGGATAAAAGAGGATTAGTGAAGAACATTCATAGGTTGGATAACTTGGAAGTTCATCTTTTAGACTCTGAGAATAGGGAAGTAATTGTTCAAGAAGTGGTTAAATCATGTCTTGGTTTTGAGGTGAAGGAGAAGTATGCATTGCATTGGATCCTTATGCAGATTGATGATGATGTGGGTCAGCAAAAGGTTATGGCTTTTGATATTGAGTGAGATGGACTTTTTAGGTATCAAGGTAGGTTGTGTGTTCCTGATGTTGATGGACCACAGGAAATAATAATGATTGAGGCTCATAGGTCCAAATATATAGTTCATCTGGGATCTACTAAGATGTTCCATGACTTCAAGAAAATCTATTGGTGGAATAATATGAAGAGAGATATGGCAAATTTTGTTGCTAAGTGTATGGTTTGTTAGTAATTCAAGGTTGAACACTTGAGTCCTGGTGGCATGTCTCAAGGGATAGATTTGCCCATATAAAAGTGGGTGATTATCTATGTGGATTTCATTATGGGTCTTCTACAGTTTCGCAATCAATATGATTCTATTTGGGTCATTATGGATAAATGACTAAGTCTTCCCATTTTTCGTCTGTGAGGACTAACTACTTAGGAGAGGATTATGCTAAGTTATTCATTTAGGGTATTGTGAAGTTGTACACCAAATTCCCATATTTCTAACCAAGGTATGTAGTTTTTATCTCAGTTCTAGCATTCATTTTAGAGAGGTATGGGTACATAGGTGAACCTTAGCACTGCTTTCCATCCTCAAATAGATGGGCAAGCCTAACGTACTGTTTAGAATTTGGATTATAGGCTAAGGGCTCATATGATTGATTTTAAAGGGAGTTGGGTTGATTATTTGCCTTTTATTGAGCTTGCGTATAACCATAGTTACCATTCAAGCATTCAAATATCTCTTTTTGAGGCTCATTATGGTAGGAGGTGCAGGTCTCCTATTGGATGGTTTTATATTGGTGAGACTAGATTTTTTAGTCCTAACATGGTTCATCGAGCCATGGAAAATGAGCAAGTGATTAGAGAAAGACTTAAGACTGCTCAAAGTCTCCATATGTCCTATGCGGATATAATGAAAAGAGAATTAGAGTTTGAAGGAAGTGATTGGATGTTCTTGAAGGTGTCTCCTATGAAAAGAGTCATGTGGTTTGGGAAGAAGGGATGCTCAGCCCCTATTACGTTGGTTTGTGTCAAATTGTAAGGATAATTTGAAATATTGCTTAAGAGTTAGATTTTCCTATAGGTTTTACTTCGATTCATCCTGTTTTTCATATGTCCATGATGAAAAAGCGTGTGGGTGATCCGTTCTTGATAATGACTATTAAGGATGTTGGTGTTACATATTACTTGTCTTATGAGGAAGTCCCGATATAACTATTTGATAGGCAAGTTCATAGGATATGTACAAAGGATGTAGCCTTGGTAAAGCTTCGTTGGAGAAATCAAAAGGTAAAACAGGCTAGGTGGGAAACTGAGGAAAATATGAAGGCCAAGTATCCTTTCTTGTTCCCCGTGTCCGATGAGAGTTCTTAAGGTATGAATTTTGTTTCCCTCATGTTACTTTCTGAGTTTGTCATTTGATTCTGATGTACCTAGCTATTCTCGTGCTAAAGGTTTCCTAACTCGTCATTCGGGGATGAATGATCATAAAAGGGATAATGTGAGACCCCATAAAACTTTGATGATTTTATTTTTTACTCTCCCATGTGCGTAATGCAAATTTTCGTCTTGAATTATTTTTATGGATTTTAAAAGTATGTTTTGAAGAAGTTTTAGATTTTTCAGAAGGGGTTCAGAGTCATTTTTGGACCCTAAGGTAGTAAACCTCTGTGATAAGGCCGTGTCATATAGGTTAACTTTCACGATATTAGTACGACATAGAGGCTAACCTCTACTATATTGGTGTGCCTTCTCAGTGTTTTAATTTCATCAACTTTTTGATTTTTCACTTAGGGTGAGGGCATTTGGTCTTTTTAACCTCAATTCCCTTCAGTTTTCAAAGATCAAATCATTCCCTTTCTCTCTTGAGCTCAAAACCTAACAACAATCAAAGGTTTTATAGGGAATTCATCATTTGGGCACCAAACTTTGAATTGACTTCAATTTCTTGTGTGTTTCAGACATGTTTCTCTTCCAAAAACTCAAATTTTAAATTATGGAATTAATTGAATGGATTTTCAAGTGATTTAAATTATGAGTTTTTAAATTGGGTTGTGGGATTTTGTTGCAACTGATTAAATTTCCTATCCCATGTTTTAAATTTATTATTCATTCTTTATATTTGTGTTTTTGGGATTGAATTGGTGCATTATTTAAATTATTGCAATCGATGACATAGAGTTTCCCTAAATTGGATGAATTTTTTCTTAGAATTGACATTAACTTCAACCCACTTTATTATTTTGGTTTTAAATATGTATAATTACAAGGTTTAACTTATTTTGAACTCATCGCATTGCATTAAGAATAAATGGATATGAATTTGGTATTTAATGGCCTTGATTTTGGATTCTTAGTGGAACATGGCAGTTCAATTTGGTTGTGTGAATTGGTTTGGGATAATTAATTTAGATTGAAAGAATATTTGTATGCGATACCAAGTGGTAAATACCTTAATGAATCACTCCTGGGTTAATGGATTAGTTTATGTGCAAATTGTTTTAATTTGGGCTTAAGGAAATTGTGTAGCTCACCATGAAGATGTAAGTCTTAGGTACTTACAATGGAAACCACTTTTCCCAGCGTTGGAGGGTCTATATGACTGTGTGCTAAGTGCACACTTGATATATATGTATATTGGGACATCTACTGCATTGTTGGATTTAATTTTTCCTTGGATTTTCCTTGATTAATATAGGAAACACGCACTTGGGCTCTTTCAGCAGGGGGAGCTGAACCTATATAACCCAAGCTTGCGTAAGGATGGATTGAGCAGTTCAAGTTAATGGTTTAAACTCTCATGTTCATGACCCTTTTCACCATCTTGTCATTCTATATATGTATATATAAATGTGTGTATGTGGTTTTGACAGCTTTTGGACATGGCATTATTTTATCTCTTTCCTTAAGTTACATGCCAGTACTTATAACATTGACCGTCCTAGGATTCTACATCATTTCATGATGTCGAATGTAAAGACTTTTCTGTTACTCCTGTGTAGTGTTAGGTGTTTGAGCATGTCTGTTAAGTTGATCTGAAGTGGTGAGCCTCCATCCTTTGAAAGGCCTTATCATTTCATTATTCTTTCTTTTATGAATTAGTACTGTGGATTCAACTTTTTCATAGACTGGGGTATGTCCTAGCTTAGATGTATTCTGGTTTTAGAGGCTATTGTGGACAAGTGTGGGTTGGTCATTTTTTTTGACTCTTAGTCTTTATTTGATTATCTATTCATTTATTATCATGTTTGGTTGTTTTCCAGTTTATTATTTTATTGTCCTCTTGAGGTTAGGCTAAGGGGGGTGGTCTCTGGTCTATGATAGGATTAAGATACTCATCATAACTAGGCTTAGTTTTGTGTCGTGACATCTTGAGATGTGATTATTGATGGTAGATCATACAACTAAGAAACTAGTGGTTATATTATTTGATGCTTTGGTCAAGGTGGGCAACTTTATCTTTCCTGCCAACTTTGTTATCTTTGTTTGTGAGGTTGAATGTTAGATACCCATAATCTTGGTAAGACCATTTTTCTCCACCGAAAGAGCATTGTTGGATATGAAAAGGGACAAGTTAATGTTTTGGCTGAATAATGAGGATGTCATATTCAACATTCGCAAAACTGTGAAGCAGCCAACAAATATGAGAAAGTTTAAAATAATGAAAAAATTTAATGACTCTTGAATCGAACCTAAGGGTTATCTTGATGAAGTCTGATTAATCAAGACTCCCAAGTCATTAAATTAGGAGCTTCTTGGGCGATAACCAAAATTGTCATGTTATTTCAACATTAGTTTTGATTTTTCTTAGTGTGGTTGACATTATATCCCCATACTTAAGGTTCTATAGGTTTGTTCTTAACTTCCTTGATTTACTTTGGCCTAATATAGTGGGGGCAATACATGCTTATTTGATAAGGGTGGGGCTACTTGTGGGTCTAAATGTCCCTTGGGTTTTTGTTGTCGTGTCTCTTTTCCCAAAAGAGTGTAGCATAATAAAGCCGGCAAGTCAAGGATATCATATTGTTCATTATATATTTTATATCTCTTTTGTTTGTTTAGGAGAAAAACAAGGAACCTCTGTGCAATCAAATTTATGTGAAAACGTGATACCCCTAAAATTTTTCTTACCATTTGTTGTGAAGATATAAAAATCGTGACTATTGTTGATTCTATTTATGGAATTAATATTAGGGGTAGAATAACCATAGCATAGCATTGCGTGAATCGAGTATGTAGTAGCTAATAACGTAACCTTGTGTGATGTGTGTGTCAGTTCTTTACTAAGTTTTCTTTGTATGTGTAATCAAGAACTTGCCCGTTTAGTCTTGCCTAGGTTGTAGGATAGTTGGTTGGGACAGGATCATAGACCACATTTGAATAAGTCCACTCTTAGCCTAAAAGACCAACCAATTGAAAATAAGTATCCCTTGATCCCGAATTTGAGCCTAAAGTGTCCTATCTTTTTGTTTAACCTTTTTTCCTTTCCATTTTAATTATAATGAAACTTTTTTGGCCCTGGTCCCTACTTGGACATTATATACCTAAACTCAGGCAAATCACTTAATTTGAAGGTGGATATCATAAGGGTGCATAGTTGAAGATGGGTATGAAGAAGAAGTTGAGAAAAAGAAAGAAGATAGGTTTGGGTGTGGTAGAAAAATTTGAAAAAAAGTAAAAAAGAAAAGAAACAAAAAAAAAGTAATAAATATAAAGAATAAAGTAAACCGCACCCAATCTTAAAATAAATAAAGGAGAAAAAAGGAGAACAAAGGAAGCATCATTAAATAGTAAAGCCCAAAAAAATTTAAGTGTAACGTCAAGGTGGGTGAGTTACTATTTACCATATGTACCATAATTGACCCCAAACCTACATTACAAGCTGAGAAAATTTCTATAGTGATCCCATTACAACTGTCCAAAAAACTAAGGCATATAAAATAAGAGCAAGTCTATGGTATTTCATACACATTGTTTGAACTTCTTTTTGAGAACAAGTGCTATGATGTAGTCCTTGTATTGATATACATTATGATATTATGAGTGTATGGGACTTCTCTGTCATTAGGGTACATGAGTTTCATTGTTAGGTACTTAGTTGTTAGGGTAATGTCATTTGCATATATTCTTCGTTGTTTGCTGCTAATCTTATGCCATCACTTGATTTCTTTCGTGTCATGATATTTTGCGACATATATCTACACAGTGGTTCTGAAAGTTGTGCATAGGAAGGGGTTGAGAGTTGGAAGTAAATTGGATAAATTGACTGTTGGAGGTGCTGTAGGTTTGTTTAAGTCAATAATCATTATTGCTTATTGTGTTTTAGTTTCCTAATAAAATTAAAATGTTCTATGTTGAGGCTGTTGATGTGCCCTGGTTTATGGCACTTTCGATGCTTAAAATAAGGAAATTATATAAGAACCTCGGTATTCTTTTTAGATATGATGAAGTTTGTGTTGATTGTTCAAGAAATTAGGATTTCAAGGAAAACTAAGAAAGAAGAATAAAAGTGATGACCCACGACCCATGGGTGGGACCCACGTGGTATGAGTAGGGGCTTGGACTGAGTTCTAAAGATGAAAAATGTGTCTGACCCATGAAGGCAGTCCATATTCATGAATCCAACCCAAGACACATGATTTAGAGTCGTAAACCAGGGTCTGAAAGTTGATCGCAAGTCTGAGTTCCAAGAATGAAAGTCACAACTTATGGGTCTAATCCTCGACTCAACCCATGAGTCATAGGCGTTGCCGAAATACTTTTCCTACATAGTCTAGGATAGGGACTGTGTTATACCTATAGATACACTAATAGAGTTTTATGATGTTTTTAAGAACTAGGTTATGTACTTTATATACTTTTAATATTTTTTTTTGTGTTTTGAGATACATTATTAATCATGAGATTATTGTTATTGGTTTTTAAGGTTTCTAACTAATTTGATATTTTGGGTTTTCATCTTATTCGTTGTAAGTTCAACATTATGCTTTAATCTATGAAATCTTCCTTTTTCCGCACAAACATGAGTAGCTAAACCCCACAACTAGGTTTGTGGCAACCGTGATGAATTAACGAAGAAAGTTACGTGCAAAGTAATTCTAGATCGGTGTTCTTGCATGTATTGGTACTTCTTTTGGTTTGATATTGTTCTAGATGGTTGCACACGTTAGGTAATCAACTATATTATATACTTGCTATAGAGTTAGAGATTGGGAAAAGAGATAACAATTATATTTTAAAGCTTCAATCTTTATCTAATTAACTTGATCCATAATTGGGATAGCTAATCTGAGATCACAAAATAAGGGTTAGTAATGTGATGTTCTGAGTCCAAGAGGAGCGGAGATAAATTCACCCAAACCAAGGTCAATAAGTGGTTGTTATATATAATTTGTTAGATTTTCCATGCAAGGTATTGGAATAGTTTGCCAAGCATAACTAGTCTGTGGAGTTATGAAGTCATGGGAACAGAATCCTAGTGATCTTATTGTTGCAAAATCACCCTTTCATTTATGCAATTTATAATTACATCATTAATCTCTTGATATATTTTGGCCTATTCCTTATCGGATCGACCTTAAACTTGTTGTTTCTATACTTGATTTAGCGAACGCTTTATACATTATCATAGGTCTAACTTAGAAGTCTTCAAGCTTCCTATAGATTATGAAAAGTTGACATTTGGTGACTGGTCTCATAGGAACTAACGTATTTTTCTCATTTGGAATCACAATGATTCAACCCTTCTTTGGTATACACTGGACTGGTCTTATTCATTTGTTGTTGGCAATCGACTAAACCATTCCTTCCTCAAAACACTTGATGATTTCTTTCTTAACAACCTCTTGCATGGGTGAATTCAATCTACATTGATTCTCAATGTTAGGTGTACTCTCTGGCATAAGTTAGATTTTGTGAGTACAATTCCTAGGTGGAATTCCAATAATTTCTGGAATGGTCAAACCAATGGCCTTTTTAAATTTCTACAATACATAAACCAATGCCTCAATCTTTCACTGTAATAATTCAACTATGGTGATAAATGGCAAGGTGTTATTGTCCCCCAAGAATTCAAACCACAAATGGGAATGAAGGGTCTTTAGCTAAAAAATAGAGGCTCTACAATAAGTGGTTTATCCGATGAGGTTACTCTAGTCTTTAGATCAATATCCAACTTCTTGGATGAATAAGTGCATGAACCCCTACCAACAAGTGGTTTTACCATCTCCTATTACCAGTCAATACCAGCACTATTAAAATTCACGATCATAGTTGCAAGTACGTCAACTGTAATACCCCGAGAATCCCAACCGATAGTAGAACCATTGTTCAAGCTCATGATAAATAAATTATAGTGATTCGGTAGCTTTATGATCAAGTTAGATGTATATTAAGTCCTTAAATATGTCCTAGCTATTAGACGAATCAAAACATCCCTTACCAACTGAATTCTTGAGAAAGTCATTGCCATAGTCAACTTCAAATGATCATATCACCCATTATATACAAAAATTTTGATGTCATGAACCACAAACAAATATGTAATTTAATTAGATTTTCAAGATACTAATTTTGCTAAAATCCGGCATCGGAGTAAACAATTATGGGCATTTTACTGAGAGTTGTTCGAGCTGTCCAGGAGCGACGGGCAAGCTGACAGACCGTCAAGTCAGCAACGGACCGTCGCTTTAGCCATCATAAATGAAGAAGTAAGGCCGTTTTATGGTCCAAACATGACCCTTGGAGTGATGATTATTCAACAGAGTGACGGTCCATCACTCAGACCGTTAGTTTTGTTCGAAACAATGCTGAAACGCGGTTTTAAAGGGAGTTTTGAGTTTTTTTCCACCCTATTTAACACCCAATCATGTGAAATAAAAGCATATAACTCCTCATTCATCAATAACATCAAAATTAGGATTTATTTCAAGATCAAAACCTAAGAACAAGATTCAAACCCTTCTCCAAGAAAACTCATGAATCAAAGCGTCACCATTCAAGAAATATCAAGAAAAGTTAACCTCCTTCAAGATTCAATCTTTTGAGGTATGCATAGTGTTCACTCATGGACTCCTTTCGTCTATGAATCCTAAGAATCTCTTTTCTAAGTTCAAGTTTATGGATTTCTTTATGAATTTCATGTTGGGTTTGTTTTGTTTATTTTGAGAATGATCAATTGAATTCAAGTCCATTATGGGTGATCAATGTTATGTGGAATTGATTTTTATAGATGTATATTCATGTGAACCTATGATTAAACCATAGGATGATGAAATTAGAGTTGAATTATGATATTTAATTGTTGTATAATGATGTTTATATGTACCATGCCTACCATGTGTTTGATTAAATGCCTATATGAAGGAAAAGTGCCCAACTAGTATGATATCATGAAATCCTCAATTATGTACAAGTTTGTGCATATCATACATTTGAGGAAGTGCTTTGATAAATGAATTATGGATTATGATGTTAGTCATGTGTTCTAGTAAGTCTTGCTATATCAGTTTATTTCCATCAAGTCCTGGGGTGCTTGTACCCGAAATATTAGCTGTGTGCCTACAACTATGTCATGTTTTCATGATACTCTCAGTCAAGCCATGATCCATAGAACTCAGTCAGTTATGTGATTCATGAGAATACATGCATGAATACGTAACTGTAACTGAGATCGTGATAACACTAACTCATGAATTCTAATAACATAGATTTACTAAAATCTGAGAACTAATACTGGGATACTAAATGACAAAGTCTATTGCTTACTGAGGAACTAATGTCGTATTACTGATAAAGGAATGACTATTTTTGAAAGTTCTGGTTATGAAGAACTACACTGATCGACTATATTGAGAGTGCTGAAATCTGAAAACTAGTAACATAACATTCATATAAATAGTATACTATTAACTCGGTGACTGTGTCGGCAATCTTGATTCTGATAGAACTAGCTTAGTTCCATACTGAGCTGAGCAACTATATTTGACAGTCCTGAAACTGTGATAAGAACTGAGTTCTATTACTGAGACTGGATTCGAAAATGAGATTGTGGGAGTTAATCATCAAATCGACATGCCCCAAAACTGAACTGGTGGGGTCCAACCTGTAACCCCAGCTGGAAGGACGTCAGTACCATGCCACGGGTAAAGACAAGAAGTGAGTAAACCTTATCGAATAGGGAACTCTTCCATCAACCCCTCCTAGTAGGAAAACTCGGATGAGGTGTATAATCCCTAAACTCGTAAGGTATATCTGAAGCTACACTGGTTACATAGTTCTAGAACGCAAGGATTGCTTCTAAGGATCACACCCTCTATTGGCTAACAGGTGAATCCCTATCCTTGGGTTTACTCGGTGCTGAATCCTACTCCTAAATGAAGAGAGACTGAACTAATTTAAACTAAACTGAACTGTTATTGATAATATTGTTTAGTTGATTTGAACAGAGTCCACTAAATTTCAGTTGACTGACGGAATACTACTGAGATCTGATAACTGTCTTAGATTACTGAGATTACTAATATTACTGAGGTTACTGAGATTACCAAGGGTACTAAGATTACTGAGTTTTCTTGAGTCATGTAACTGACTGAATTCTAACGATCATGGCTTGACTTAGAGTATCGTGAAAACTAATACTGGATCCAGGCTCATAGCTAAATTGTAAGGTACAAGTACCCCTAGGACTCGATAGCATGAAACTAACAAAACTTGACACTTCTTAAAGACATGACCTATATCAAAAATTCATAATACCATAAGTTGGGGATTTCATGAAGCACATAGTTATCATAATGTTGTACATGGATGGAATTTCATATAGACATGTCATACTTTCATCAACCTAATCTCATGAACATTCCATCAAATACTCATAATACACACAATATTAGGAAAGTCATTCTTGGTCATAAGTGTAAAGCATGCATTTGTTATTTGAGTCACAATTGAGCTATAATACACAATTTCTATTGTCTTAGGCATTTTGTCAAACACCTTACATACACAACTTAGGGCATAGGTGCAATCATCAACTTACATATCATAAACAACTCAATTAACGGATTTTAACTTGCATGCTAATGTAGTTTCATAAAAAACACATAAATATTCCAACTTGGGAATCATACAACAAGATAAACATGGTTACAAACAACCCACAACATAAATATCATGTTTTATTATTTAAAAGAGGGTTCTTGGACTTCATGGATGAAAGGAATCCATAAATAAACACTTGACATACCTTAGTTCTTTATTTCACAAAGATTAACGGAGAGATTCTTGAAATTCAGTCTTGAATTTGAATCCTCAATTGAAAACCCTAACTTGTTCTTGAGAGCTTTTTGAGAGAAACACTATATTTTGGGTGAAATATGGTTGAATCACATGTTATTGGGTTTATATAAGGATGGGAAATTGATCCTTTTCCCCTTAAAGACTTGACCATTTAAAAGCTGGGTGCCAACACCATAAGCGACATGATGCATTGATGGCTGTGATATGATACTCGATGCATCGCACCATGATTGCGTCGAGCCTCAGAAATTTAGGCTCTGGCATCTTGTACAAATGTTTACCAACGCAATTGGAGATGCGGCATGTCATGATCGCATTGGTCTACTATTTTGGGACACCGAACATGATCTAAACGTGTTTCAAAAATTTTGAAAGTTGTCTGAAAACACCTATTGACCTTCTTGATCATGAATTACTAATAATTTGGACTATTAAAGGACATTAAGGTGGATAAATGAAATTTCAAACTTTTGAAGGCCAAAAATAAACTAATTCTGAGAACTTAGCTAAAGTTTTCTAAGTATGGACCCCCCTTAACAAGCAAAAAAAAACTAAATTAAGCTTAAAAATTTTGTGAGGTCTTACAATATCTCCCCTTTGGGAATATTCATCCTTGAATGGGACTGACTGAGATGGAGGAAATGATAAGCTGAAGTACATACTAAATATGAATAGCTGAAACTTGAGTACATGACTGACATCACTAATTTGTTGAGATTTGTTCTGAGCATGCATATCTGATACATGATTTCATGACTGGCATGACTTATAAGCGGGATATATTATTCTGAATATGCATATCTGATGCATGAATACATGAATGATCTGACAAATGAATACATTATTGAATATGTAGTGGTAATTGATACCAAGTTTATCATGGAAATCTGAACTTGGAATTGTATGTCGAGTTTGTAACAGAAATCTGAACTTAAAACTGGATGAGTTTAAGAAAAACTATTACCTTAAACTAATAAAAGCTGGTAAGTCTAAGATTAATCACCAAATGTCACACTCGAGCTATATATCATAATCTGAATAGAACACCTTGAATACGGGGCTTACGACTGAGTTCGGAGTTTGAGGGTCAACTCACGAGTATCCCTTATTTGAAACTGGACTCATTACGAGAAGAGAGTGACATGTTTAGGTCATGAAATTTTGGGGGATTATAGTATATCTCACCCTTGGTACACTATGTCCCTTGGAGAATGCTAGGCTAACTTTGCTAAGATATTAAGGAGACTGAGGCGATGCAAAAATCACCTAGGAAATGAATCATGATTAATTATCTAAAATTTGAAACTAAGGCATGATACATAAATCAAGTTGAACATGCAGCTACCTAGTTGGTCCATCTTAGAATGATCACATTCATGAGATTTCGGATAGTGCGACTAGATGAAAAGATAGGGAAATCACACCATCCGAACTTGTCTGTCTGACTGTTAAACTAAATTACTGGCTTTACGGACTCATTTTTGCTAAAAACTTGTACTCGACTGGAGCATTCCTATGACATTCTTTCTATAGAGTTCTAGTGACTTAAGGGAGAAAATAAATCTTGATCTATCCTGAGTAGGACATTTGAATAGGAGTTCGCTATATCGCTAGGATTTTTGTATTAGGAGGCAAGGCCTATGAAACACCATCTAAGATAAGGTGACTAAACTTTATGCAGAACAACTGAGACTATTGAAAAGATTTACATGGGCACTGAGCATGAATGCATAAGTATACTAACTTATCTGATTAAATAAATGAGTGGTAGCTGAATACTGGACATATAGAACTGAACTGTACTTGATTTGGGATAGCTAGACTGAAATTATAGAGTATTATACATAGAAGGTAATGATTGACTGGTTAACATGAGGTAACTAATCATGAGTAAGGGAAAACTGTATTATCTTAGGAACGCAAGACCAGGCGTCTAACATGATTCGGGAGCATTCTATAAACTGAGGTACTGTAGTACTAATTACTGAGTAACTGATGCCAAGTAATCTTGAAACTGGACTGAGTTTCTGATCTGACTTGACTTGGACTGGGACTGATATAGTAACCGTTACTAAGATCGTAACTGAGGCTAAATACTAGATTTCTATAAATAAGGGTTAGAATAGTATGGGAGTACTGAATTCTGATAAATAAGTAACTGATAGCTGAAAGCCATAGTTCTGTAGGACTATTTGAAATCTTACCTAAATAGTGATTACTGAACTGACGCTGTAATAGAGGCCTACGAGATGGAACATTAAGACTACAGATTCATCAAGGAATTTAAACTGAGGGTATATATGGCATAATCTGATTTTGACTAAACACTAGGAGTGAAGTCATCAATCGTGTAGGTTAAGCATACTGTAAAGCATGACATGAGTGCATGAGCCATGAGCTGCACGAATTGGGTTTGGAATTTCTGAACTCATAGAATATGATCTGCAACATTGGATGAACTTGGACTCCTCATACAAGGAACTTGAAACACAGAGTATTCTATTAAAAGTGCATGGATATAAGCTGTATTCGTGGGACTGAAACGTAGATCATAAATAAGTATTGGGAGGGTTGAAGTACAAAACTTTGCACTGAGGTAGGAATAGGTAGGGAATCATCTTCCCTTATTTATTTTCTACACTTGCTGCATTACTACTAGAATCTAAAGGCCTAACTTTCTGAGATATAATAATCGAATAGTTATTGAATACCTATCGGGCTGTGTTAGACTGACTCACTGGGGTAGAGACTGGAAAAGGTCCTATTAATATTTGGTCTGACCTTAAAGTTGACTTCTATGAAAGGAGTTACAAAGTAACAAGGAAGCTCCTGTATCTGAAGAAATATGAACATGTAAATGAGGTTCCTATACATACCAGTGGCTATATCCAGAAGACTTTTTTGATCCTATCGGGACTGAAGTGCATAGAGTCTGTTTGGACGTTGCCCACTGATAGCACTGGGACTGGCACCCTGCTGATTTGGTCGAACGAACTGAGATTTTAACTTGAGCTCATTCTCACATGTACGACATGAATACTGAAAGAAGGTAAATTATTCCTAAAATATCTTATAGCCTTCATCACATAATTGTGATGCACAACACACCCATGTACAAAACTCTACTAGATGCATTTTTTCAAACTTCCTAGGATACTGGTGAACCTTAGGCTCTGATATCAAGTTTTTAACACCCCAAATCTGGTACTTGAAATGCTATACGATTCTCACAATCCCAAAGGACCGCAAGCTAACCCATGACTGATATCTGTAACTGAGCACTGAATAATTATAATATTATTGTAAATGCGAAAACATGAGCTAAAAGGCCATAAGTTTCATTACTAATACATAACTGAAAATATGGTATAATAATACCAAAACAACTGAAATAACTATTTGAACGTGTTGTAGTCTAAAAGCCTCCAAAACTGAACTGTCTAACTAAAGAGTTGATTGGAAAATCTCCTAAATAACTCCATCTACTGAGATAAACTAAGTACTAAAATAATGAAATAATCAAATAATAACATCCTAGAATAATGAGGACTCACTGCTATGTCTACTTCTATAGACTGGATCTTATCTGCTAAGGATGCTCTGGAGCTCGTGCTTTTGAACCTATGGTATAAAATACCATAGTGCAAATGTGTTATTACGATTGAATGTACTAGTATACAAGTGAGGTAGGATGAATGAAATGGTTCATATGCATGAACAATACTAAATGACCGAATAACATGAACCTGAAAATATATGAATAAATATGTAACTATAACTGAGATCGTGATAACACTGACTCATGAATTCTGATAACATGGATTTATTGATATCTGAGTACTAATATTGGGATACTGAATGACTAAGTCCATTGAGTACTAAGGGAATGATTTGATATTATTGATAAAGGAATAACTATTTCTGATAGTTCTGGTTATGAAAAACTTGTCTGGTTGACTGTATCTGCCAGTCCTAAAATCTGAATAATGGTATTATGAATTTTGTATAATTAATATACTATTAACTGGGTGACTGTGTCTGATAGTCTTGATTCTGATAGAACTAGTTGAGTTTTGTACTGAGCTAAGAGACTATATCTAATAGTCCTAAAACTATAGAACTAAACTGAGTTCTATTACTGAGACTAGATTCAAAACTGAGACTGTAGGAGGTAATCATCTAACAAACATGCCCTAAAACTAAATTGGTGGAGTCCAACCTGTAACCCCAGTAGGAAGGATGTCAGTACCGTGCCACAGGTAAAAATAAGCTGTGAGTAAACGCTCTCTAATAGGGAGCTATTTCGTCAACCCCTCCTAGTAGGAAAACTCGGATGATGTGTATAATCCCTAAACTTGTAGGGTACATCTCAACCTATGCTGGCTATGTAGTTCTGGAATGCAAGGATAGATTCTAAGGATCACACCCTCTACTGGCTAACAGGTGAGTCCCTATCCTTGGTTTCAATCGATGCTGAATCCTACTCTTAACTGAAGAGACACTGAACTGAACGGTTACTGATAGTATTATTTAGTTGATTTGAATAGAGTTTACTAAATTTTCATTGACTGATGGAATACTTCTAAGATCTGATAAATGACTAAGATTACTGATATTACTGAGGTTATTGAGATTACCTAGGGTACTGAGATTACTGAGTTTTCTTGAGTCATGTAACTGACAGAATTCTAATGATCCTACTAGGCTGAGAGTATCCTGAAAACTAACATTGGCTATAGGCACACAGCTAAATTTGTGGGTACAAGTACCTTCAGGACTCGATAGTATGAAGCTAACAAGACTTGACACTTCTTGAATATAAGACCAATATCAACAATTCATGCTACAATAAGTTGGGGATTTCATTAAGCACATGGTTATCATAATGTTGTACATGGATGGAATTACATATAGACATGTCATACTTTCATCAACCTAATCTCATGAACATTCCATAAAATACTCATAATGCATAAAATATTATAGAATTCATTCTTGGTTATGAGGGTAAAGCATGCATTTATTATTTAAGTCACAAATGAGTTATAATGCACAATTTCTATCCTCTTAGGCATTTTGTCAAAAACCTTTCATACCTAACTTAGGGCATAGGTGCAATCTTCAACTTACGTATCATAAAAAACTCAATTCATGGATTTCAACCTGCATGCTAACGTAGTTTTATAAAAAAACACATAAATATTCCAACTTGGGGATCATACAATAAGATAAACATGGTTACAAATAACCCACAACAGAAATATCATGTTTTATAATTTAAAAGAGGGTTCTTTGACTTCATGGATGGAAGGAATCCATAAATCAACACTTGACACACCTTAGTTCTTGATTTTACAATGATTGACAGAGATATTCTTTAAATTGAGTCTTGAATTTGAATCTCCAATTGAAAACCCTAACTTGTTCTTGAGAGAAACTTGAGAGAAACACTATATTTTGGGTGAAATATGGATGAATCATGTGTTATTGAGTTTATATAAGAAAGGTAAATTAACACTTTTACCCCTTAAAGACGCGGACATTTAATGACTAAAAGCTAGGTGCCGACGGTACAAGCGATGCAACATGTTGATGGCTGCGAAGCGATACTCAACATGTCATGCCATGATCATGTCAAGCATTAGAAGTTTTAGCTCTGGCATCCTGCACAAATATTGACCAACACAATTGGCGATGCGGTGCGCCATGATCACATTGGTCCACTATTTTGGGACTCCAAACATGATCCAAATGTGTTTCAAAAAATTTGAAACTTGTCGAGGAAAAACTACTGACCTTCCTGATCATTAATTAATAAAAATACGGCCCATTAAAGGACATTAAGGTGGCAAAATGAGATTTCCAAATTTTGAAGGCCAAAAATAAACTAAGTCTGGGAACTTAGCTAAAATTTTCTAAGTATGAGATCCCCTTAACATGCATAAAGGACTGAATTAAGCTTAGAAATTTTGCGGGATTTTACAACAACCCTATCAGGTATTTTGAATATGTACTCTCTATCTACCCTATCTTTCAACCAAGTAAATCATCTCCCCTTGAAAGCAATCTTCTCTGAATTACAAGTGCTAATGCCATGATTAAAGTCTTTTGTCTCTTAAAAAACTACTGGTAATCCACCAAGCTTTTCTTCCTTATGCCATATAACATTAAAATATCTACCTACCAGCCAATATTGATTTATTACACTATTTAGTGCCCCAAGAGATCCCCATAACTGAAGTCTCTCAAGGGGAATACATTTTGCATAAACTAGTGTAACCACAACTACTACTCCTGCATTCTAATTTTCCAATCTGAGTGAAAGTTGTTGTTCCTCATCACTGATGATAATATACTCTATACTTGGCTCCATAAAGTTCCAAATCTTGCCTGACATCTTGACTATTGTATGTTGCATTTCCAGCCTTCTCCTATAATCCTTAATATTCTTCCTTTCCTGAAAAGGTTCCATAAGGCCCATGAAACCAAATTGGTATCTTCTGTGCATTGTTATCAACCTTGCAAAATCCTCTTGTGTATTAACAGATCTTCTGTTCCAGATTAAAACATTCATTTTGAGGTAGATTTTGATGCATTTCTCCTTGTCTGCATTGAACTTACACTTGTACTTTTAATTTTTTTTGTTATTTTTCCATCTTTTTGCTTCAAAGACATGGTATATTTTTGAGATAGATCTCCTCTCACTACCATATCTTCAATATTATCAACCAAACCTTCAGTATCTAGGTCTTTTTTCTTGCTATTTACAATATCCATCATATTTCCTACTTCAATTGCCAAAGGTACAACATCTAACAATACTTGCTCTTGATTCTCTTTTTATCTTTCTCCATCACCATTAGCTCATTTGACTCATCTTGGTACTTTCTACCTTTATTTAAGTGTTGTTGCACCTGTACATGTTGCTTTTCTTTAATTTGTACTACTGTCTCTTCTACATGTTATTTATGTTCATTGCTGGCATTTTTCTTCTAATTTTCTCTTGATTACTATCCTTTCTTGGTTGTATATCTTCTGATGGTATGGTGTCTGATTTTCCAAAACTCTTAGTCACTCAGCCCTTAGTGATTTCCTTTTCCTTTATGTGGCTAGAATTGTGTTGCTCTTCTTTATTTTCTTAATCTAACACATCAAAAGCATTTAAATTTTCTATTTTAGTAGACTTCTCCATTACTTCTCCCGCTATATGAGGATATTGGCCTTTTCTGTACTTGCTTCTTCTTTGCATCCACTGATTTTTATTATGGTAACACCTGCATTCTTGTTTACTTTCTCTTGTTCCTTGCCCTCTTCTTTAACTTTGTCTCTTACTTCTCTTCTCTATTGTATCTGATTAAATAGCTCTGGATGAATATTCCAATAGGAATCCTCATCATTCCCTTGGAAGCAACATTCTTTGCAATACTTAGGTTTATGATCATACTGAATATTAATACATTTGAACTTACTGTCTCCAGTAAAAGCATCTTTCTCATTAATTTTAACTCTATGTGGTAGTTTAGCTACCAAAACCACCTCTACCTTCACTATTGCACAAATTAGCCTCATTTTATTCCTTGTGGCCATATCCACCACTAATGGTTTGCCTACAATAGATTCAATAAAGAATATGGCTTCTTTCGCCAAAATATTGGGTGGTAAATTTGGCAATAAAATCCATTCCACACCAACCGTGGTTTTAACATCCTATTCAAACCATGGATCCCACTTGAGTGTCCTCATTTGCCAATACATGTTAGTTGCTGATAACATACGCAGTGGTTGATAAAAATTGTATATAGTCCTCTAGTTGATTTAAACGAATCAGTATATGTCTTGTATCTAGCACCCATATTCTACACTCTCTCTTAATCTGCATTGCTTTGAGATTTCTTTTCTAAGTTGAATGACATCAGGTTTGCTATATGAGAACTTACCAAAGATTACATGTTGCAAATTATCTTGAATTATCAAGCTTTTTACTTTTGAAGACCTCTACATAAGCGATGGTTCCCCATGCAACATCATGAAAGGTTTAGGAGGAACCCTAATATTCTCATGCATGTAAGGTTTTTCCTTCAACAAGTCAGCATATTTTGGGGCAGTTGCATTCAGTTTAATCTCCCCTTATATAATTTATTTCTTTGATTCCTCCAATGGGTTAATACCACCGAAAGTATTAGCCATATTGCTAAAAAAATTAGTTAAAATAATGGTTTTGCATGCACCATTTATAGGGTTTCCTTTGTAAATAAAAAGATTCTAACATAGGGCGTAAGTCGATTATTCATGACTAAGTAAATAAACAGGTAAGTGATTATTATAATATTGAATAAACTGAATACAAGGTTCATACAAGATCTAAGTATGAAATGTTGGAGATACTATTTATTGACATAGACTATGTGAGTAACATGGAATATAACCTATCTCCAAAGATGGGAAGGTGTTCAATACCTTGTTGGGGGTAGAGAACCATGATTTGAGAATGAGCACTCATGAACCTTTTGGGCAAAATATAATATCATACTTACTGTGGTACGTAATTTTGGGACTTGGATTTTTCTCAACCCTAGTCCAACTCAATGCTATGTATCACTCCTAACTGAATATAACAAAACTTTTGAAACATATTGTTAGTAATCATGGATGAAATACTTTACTACCATACGGCTAATAAACTCTACTTTAATTAGAAAAAAGATCCATGATCATTGATGACATTTTAGGTACCATAATAATCAGGAACTTACTTTAGGGAAAACTTTTTCAAAAGCATTTATATCATATCAAGATGTCATATATGTTTTGTATCTTACTATTATGAGACAAAGATATTTTTTATGATATGAGTACACATATATAAATCATGTATTTGTGAATCATGAGACTTGTAAGTTTATGGCAGACATGATAAGGCCAAAGTAAAATGTATAAAAGAAATATATGAGGACTGAGTGTTTTCAATAAATTTATATGGAGGGACCTAAATCCTAAATCCTGACTTTGAAAATACTAATAGTCAAATATTATAAATATACATATTATTTGAAAGTGTTGTTTATAATATACTTTATCAGAGTCCCTCTGATGTTCTGCAGAACTGATAATACTGAAGTTCACTAATTTTGATATTTGTGACTGAGTTTGAGACATTTTATCTAAAAACATACTATTCATATAAAACTAAAGGACTGAGCAGTCAATCATCGTTGCATGGGTTCCTAAGCCATTGGGTTTTCATAACCCGCCATATTTGAGGAATGCAACTACTCATAACAATTATATAATGATTGGAATATGTATTTTTTTACGACAAATGTACAAAATCATGAGACGATCAGTATAATGAAGGTTAATGAATTACATAAGTAAAAGTACTAAATTTTATAGGAAAATATGTATTTATAGTCTACTAGTTATGGGAGACTAAAATACCAAAAGAATCATGATCATAATGAAAACCATAATTTGAAATTATTAATTTACTAAGGAACTGAGTATATTTTGGGACTCATTGGGAGAAAGGGAATGCACTAATGAAATCCCATATACATAAGAATGAAAACCTTAGTGAAATTATTTGATTTTAATCTTTAAAATTATGAACCCTAGTTACTGCATTAGAGGAGGAAATTGCCTCTTCTCTCTTAGATTTTGAAGTATCGAGTGAATTTTGAGTAATAAAGGACTAAGGATAGTATTAAACATAACAATATTCTTTGTGATAGCTGAAATGATGTAGTTTAGGGGTATAATAATTAAAAAAAACTAAGCCACTCATTAAACATAACTAAAAAGTTGCAGAACATGAGGTACAAAAAATCCTATGATCATGGGATCCACCTACAATCATGGGTGGTAGTTATGGGTTGATGATTGGACTTGTCCCTTCTCTAGAATACATAATATGAGGCATGCTATGACTCATGGTACCCGCACACAATCGTACCTTAGTCTGTTGGTTAAAGTCCAAGATGAATCAACCTTAGAAACTACGATTGTACCAAATATTATGGTTTCCAACCAAGATCATAGGATTCTCTCATGGTTGGGAGGTATATTTGTCATTTTGTAAGATTTTGGGGCAGTTTCATGAAAATGAAAGAATTGTACGGTCATACTATCTATTCAAGATAGTTATTTTGTTCATACCATCTCACTGTTAGATGTCAGTTAACTGAAATATCCATAACAAGATATCTAATTCATTGGAAAGAGGATTCAAAGAAATTTTATTTAATGGTTCTTCAGCTCAAAAAAACTTTAGAAGCTAGGAGTTATTATGATGACCCAAGATTATCACATGGTCACAACAGGGTGCTTACAATCATAATTCACCCAAAGCTAACTAATGGCCTAACAAAACCCCAAGAATACTAAAGATAATAATGATATAATAGAAACTAAAATAAAATAACAGGATCATAATAAAAGCAAAATCAATACAAGATGTCAGAATGGAGACTATCTGACATAATAAATATGCTGAAAATACAATTATTTATCTAAAAGGCTTTTAATCATATGATTTTTTAGGACAACTTCCCAACAAACTTCAACTATCTAAAACTAGAATAATACAGAAAAGAAATTTTGATAAATAACCCTCGAATTATGAGGACTCACCAAATACTGTGGCTGATACGGTGCGTATTTGTACTAAGTGTGATCTAGATGGTAAATGTCAGACCACATTTTATAAGACATTATAGCACAAAAAAAGTATGGCATCAATTCTTTGAATGTAATGAGTATGTGAGATAGGAAACAAGAAATATAGGCTGAACATGATGCAGGTAGAATGAAAAAATGACATAAAGCAGAGTAATAAACATCTATTATTTGATAAGTTGAATAACTGAATACAAGGTCATACCGGTATCTGAATTAAAATATGAACTGTGGACTGTGAGAGATGCCATTAACTGACGTACCCAAATCTAAGTAGATCAGGGTCCAACCTATACCCCAGTTAGATGGGTGTTTAGTACCTAGAAAAGGGTACAAACGCTAACTGATGTGGATCTACTAAATTGATGTCCGAAAGGACAAAGGTGCCAAACCTTATCTAACGGGTAACCCTTTCTAACCTATGGTTGAAATGACATTCTAGGACATAGGGACTTCTACTAAAGGTCTCCACCTAACTAACAGGTGAGCCTTTGTCCCTGTTTCTGCACAATGCTAAGTACTACTCCTAACTGAATGATGCTGATGACTACAAATGCTCAATAATAGTAATATTCAAAAAACTAAAAATAAATGCATAATATGAAATTATTAAATAACATGTAATCTGGAGTATCTAGCACTCATAAGTGTATGCATGAAATTATCGGTCATCGGGTGTTCATAATGAACCATCTCTAAAGAATGCAATAATTCATGGAAATATTACAATCTAAATGTAACAAGGAATTTCATAATTCAAGCCCAAAATAATGAATTTATCAATAAAATGAGATTTCATAGTCATGAGTATGGAAATGTGCTCAAAGTTATGGGAAAACATCTATTCATGATTTAGTTAAAGCAAGAAACTGGAAACTAAAGAAATTTGCACTTTACATGAAACACTAAGCTTGAAGAGTGAATTAAACTTGAGAAATTCAGTTAAATTTGTGACTCAAAGGGTCAAAGGTAACCCATTGATGAAATGCCTTATACCTGTGGTTGAAAACTTTGAGGAAATATTTCGATTTGAAGTTTGAAATTAAAGAAGCCTAATTTTTCCTTGGGACAACAAAATCGCTTCTTTCTCTGTTTTCTCTCTATGTGTTGATTGAATTTTGAGTTAATAGAGAATTTGGAGTGTGTTAACCTTATCTTCCATCTTTAGTATATCTTAAACAACGCCGTTTTGGTGTTAAAATTGTGGAAAAAGACCAAAAAAACCATTGAAAATGTTCAAACAATGCAGAACAGTCCCAACTGATGGTTTGTGTGATGAACCATCACTCCCTTAATAAATCATCACTCACACTATCCTATAATGACAAAATTTTGGTCTTGCTACTTAAGACTAATGATTTTTCCTGAGAATCCATTTCTACTGCGATGGTCTGTCACTCAAGCCATGACACTCTGGCAGATACAAACCTTTTGGTAAATCAAACATAACTTTTTACTCCGATAATAGATTAAGGAGAAAATGGGTGTGTTGGAAATATAATTTATATATATACTATTTGGTGGGTTTGTATCTAAGTAAAATATCATAATATATAAGTTATACTAATATGAAGTTAACTATGTAAGGAAACTTAACAAGAAATCAATAGTAAGGGGTGTTTTGACTTGGCTATGAGCTAGGAGTTATTTGTGGCCTTAATACATGTCTAATTCACTTGTCATACTATCTAAACATGAGGTTTAATTCCTACATGCACTCGAAGCATGGTTCCAATCTAGTCTTCTGTTTTTTTAGATGTTGTAATATCTCCCCCTTGGGGTTATTTGTCCCCTAATATAACCTAACTAAGCTAAAATATTAGGGAAAGGGATGCAATTACCATAATGAATTTCTAAGAACTTAATATTGTGAAATAATTGAGTCTGTAACTAAAACATGGACTGAACCATACTCATGAATATTTGTTATGACATGAGAATAGCTAGGTGACATGATATAGAAAGAATTAACTAGTAATGAGAAACTATTTCATCAGTTGGAATCGAGTTTCAGGAGAAAAGATGGGGGGTACTTGGTCATCATATCTACCTCTATTTCCCAAGTATCTCTCTGAACTGATGGATTTTTCCACGGAACAATTACCAAAGCGATCCCTTTATTTCTCAACTTAGGAACCTGATGGTCAAGGATTTCAACTGGGACCTCTTCATAAGAGAGATTATCCTTTTCTACCACACTCTCTAAAGTAACAATTGATGCTATATCACCAATGTATTTCTTTATAAAGGAAACATGAAAGAGTAGACACACTGATGCTAATTCTGTAGGCGATTGTAACTCATATAATACATTGCTATAGATATCCAAAATATTATAAGGAAAAATATAATAGATACAAAGCTTTTCTTTCTTATAAAATATCTTCACCCATTTTATGGGAAAAAACTTCAGGTAGACAAGGTCTCTAATAGCATACTCAAGCTCTCTTCTTCTCACATCTACATTTGATTTTTGACAACTCTAAGCGATTTTCAACCTTTCTATAATCACTTAAACTTTCTCCATATCCTCATCAAACGAATCTATACATATTAAGGTAGCTTCACCAACTTAAAACCAACAAATGATAGATCTACACCTGCTATAATAATGTTTTTGAAATGAGGCTATCTAAATATCTAAGGGATAGTTATTATTATAAGAAAACTCAATCAAAGGAAAATAGTCATCCCAACTACCCTTGAAATCTATCATGCACTCTATAGACATATCCACTAAGATCTAAATGGTCCTTTCTGCCTAACCATCTACTTGCAAATGAAAAGCAGTACTAAGATGAACCTTGGTACTATGAACCTTATAAAAGGTCTTCTGATACTGAGAGATAAATTAAGTACCCCTAATTTAAATAAAGGTCAAAGGGACTCCATGAAATTTCACCTATTTTTTAAGATAGAGTCTAGCATAACCTTGGCAGAATTTGAAGGGATACCTAGCAGGAAATTAGCTGGCTTAGTCATTCGGTCCATGATAACCATAATATAATCATGTTATTGATGAGTACAAGGCAACGCTATAATAAAGTCCATAATCACCCCTTCTCACTTCCAAGTAGGAATACTAATATCCTGAAGCATACTACTTACTCTCTGGTACTCAACTTTAACATGTTGGAAATTCGGACACTTAGCCATAAATTCAATGATTTTCTTTTTCATGCCATTCCACCAATAGACTTCCCATAACTCAAGGTGCATCTTAGTCTCCTTTGTGTGAATAAAATATAGAGAACCGTGAGTTTTGGATAGCATCCATTATCTCAAGTAATCTATATCTAGAACACATAGTCTAACTTGACAATGAAGAACACCATATCCCTCTTGAGAGAAAACCTCAATCGTATGACTTTGGACAACACCGTTTAACTTAAGAAAAAAAGGATCACTATCTTGCTTTTCTTTCACCTCGTCTATTAAAAAGGATTCCAAACATTTCTGAAGAATGATATTAACTTTGATTAAATCAACCAACCAAACTTCCAATCTAGAAAGCTGGTGAACCTCGGAACTAACTCTATCTTATTATTCTTAATTTGAGCAGTACATCACATAGACAATCTTCAAAGAGAATCAAGAACAAAATTGGCTTTGACCCGGATAGTACAAGATACAGCATTGTCCTTTAAAACCTCTAGACTCCTCTAATGAAGATTAAGGTCTTTTTGGTTGAACACATACTAAAGTCTCTAGTGATAGGTGGACACATCAACATAAACTCTATAAAGGTAATGCCTCTAAATCTTTAAGGTAAAAATACCTACAACCAATTCAAGGCCATTAGTCGGGTACTTTTTTCATATGGTTTGAGCTTTCTAGAGGAATATGATATAACATCACCCTACTGCATCAACACATACCAAAGTACAACTCTTGAAGCATCACAATAAACTAAAAACCTATTTGAACCCTTTGGTAGAGTCAAAATTAGTGGAGGTGAGTTGAGTCTTTAACTGCTAAAACCTCTTCTCACAAGAATTAGACAACTATAATTTCACCTTTTTCTGAGTTAGTCTAGATATAGGAGTAGCAATAGAGGAAAATCCTTCAATAAACCGACTATAAAAATTAACAAAATATAAGAAACTCCTCATATCTAACGGAGAGATGGGTCTAGGCCAGTTCCTCACTACTTTGGTCTTTTGAGGATCAACTTAATTCCTTCACCAAAAATCATATAATCATTGAATGCTAAAGATTCCAACAAAAATTCACAATAACTAAACTTAGTGAATAGCTGGCGATCTTTGAGAGTCTATAAGACAATCCTTAAATGGTTTGTATACGCATGCTCACTTCAAGAATAAATAAGGATGTTTGCTATCATGACCTAATTTCTTAAGTAATGATTGCACCTATTATTAGCCACTAGTAGATAATCCAACCCATAGTACGAATCTACTATTAATGTACTACCTAAAGAAATTAAGAAAGAATGTGAAGTAAATATAATAAAAATTCTAAAATACACAATATAGTCCCAAAACCTAGCTGAATTAGTGCAAGATATCTTGATATAATAAGACTACAAAATGAAGTACTAACTGAATATACAAATAGAAACCTTCTTTCAGTACAACGTAAAGACTAGTCTAGTACATAAGTGGAAGAAATAATAATTCTCCAAAAGTGAAGTACTCACCCTATGTCTCCGAACCATAACTACTCCGCACGACGAATACAACCTTGATGAGAACATGTAATATGATCTACAGGCTGTAAAAGTTTAGTATGAGTACCAACCATGTGGTAAACAGTAGCTAACTACAGTTTAAGATCCAAAGATATTGAAAATATACATAACATACAACCAAGAATGTAAACTATGCTCAAATATGTATGGAACTAACATAGTAAATCTAAGGATGTAATAAGGTATATCTTTAGATTATGAGTGGCCTCAAACTAACCTTGGTATATCTAAGAACTATATGGTATATCTGTAAAGCCCCAAAAATGGGTCCTAAGACGTCACACAATGCTCAAGACTATGAGTGGCCTCAAACTAACCTTGTAAGCCTTCTACTAAATCTGGATACTCATAAATAAAGAAATATGAACATAATATCAATGTGGAAGTCTATCTGATCTAAGCAAAAATCATATGAACATAATATATGAAAATATTAGACTCAAAGTCTTGTAAAGAAATACTAAAAATCTTAACCATGTCTAGCAATCTGACAAGCATCTACTACTAACTGGAGAGACACTGGGACAAGTCCCCAGCTAACTTGAACTAGCTAAAAATACTGAATTAGCTACTATAATAAATAAGAAATTCTAAATAACTAGATCCCCAAACTATAAGGACTCACCAACCGTCGAGATATGGATAGAGATGCTTGAATTCACTTATGCTGCTGAAACTGAGCACCTGAACCTACATTATGAGACAATATAGAATGTAGACCAATAGGTGGATCAGTACTTCTAGAATGTACTAAGTATATGGGTGTGAATGTAAAAGTAAAACAATATCTCAATGTTCGTATAAACTTGTAAAGTAATGCATGCTAAGTATAAATGACTCACATTGGTTAGAATAACTTAAAGCTTAAAAAACCATGAATCATGAGTGATAAAACATACTGTATAAATCTTATGAGTCACAACACTTAGTTCTACAAGATGTTCTGGTATTCTATCTTTAAATCATACTATATAAGTGTAGAAAGGACTCAATTTTGTATCTTTAAACTAAGAACTGAAATCTAGTAGCTAATGTCTTATGTAAAGCAATGTCTAAATAAAACTGTGAGCCCCTTACACTTAGTTTCAAAAAGCTTTTATGTTATTCTTTACTCTTTTCTGTAGGCTGTAGGGAGGTTCTTTTAACCAACATACACTATGTGATCACCTCTGTAACTTTAATCCATATAGAAATGGGAATAATCTTATAATCTGTACCTATGTTGGCTCATATTTTTGGGGCATTAGAATATACCAACTTGATGCTAAATACTACTTCCTTTAATCGTGTGCTCATTCTGTTGGAAATCCAATATTAAAACTAGCATAAGGGTTTATAATGAAAACCATTTATACATCTATCTGTTTCAAACTGTAAGCAAAGAAAAATCTATTTTCTATAAACTATTACTAAACTTTAAAGTGGATTCCATATCTTAACTGAGGATCAAAGACTAAATCTTTATAAAAAAAACTAAAAATAACTAATTATAGGATGCTTAAAGCATTGTCATTCTTAAATTATCAATGTTCAACTAAGTATTAACAACCCATGCATCAAATTCATGTCAAATCTTCATAAAGTTGATGCTTGTTAATAAAAATATTGATAATTCAATTCAAAATCTGGAAATTTCTGCAATACGCATAAAAATAAAAAAGTAGACATGCAATTCAACATCTAATTCAATTGTAATGTCATAATCTTCAAATACAAAAGAGTGGTTATGAACCCTAGACTGATATTCATATAATTTCATATAAAATTCAAATTTAAAATAAATTTTGGGCAGAAGGATGAAACAATAATCCTTGTTTATAACCCTACATACCTTACTTGATGAAATTGATGAACTAGCTTGAACTTGAATTCCAATTTGTGCTTTTGAAGATGATTTCTTGAATATATTGAATTGAGAATCTTGAATTTTGGGTTATATTAGAAAAAGAATGGTGGAATTTGGATTTCGTGGGGTTTAAGATTTGAGGTTCTAGGGTTTATTGGAGAGTAATTTGATGAAAAGTGAGAATATAATGCTTACAATAGGTTAAGTCTTGTGTTTTACACAATTAAGGGATTGGGAAATGACTACGTTTCCCTTATAAAACTTAGTACGAAACTGAAAATCCCAAATTGGGGCCTCAGTGCGATGAGCCACAATCGTGGTGGCTTGCTGAAAAAGGACAATTGCCATTTTGGCCTCTGGCGCAACTTTACATAATCGTGTTGCATCACTGGAAAAGGACGAGTGCCATTTTGCACTCCATAGCCACGCGGTGTCTGTTGTTTTGAGAATTTTGACGCGATACAAGAAAATAGCGGTGATCAACTAGAAAAGGGATGAATGGGAATTTGTACTTCACCGCAATGCGGGCTAATCACGGTGCCTCACTAGAAATCGAACAATTGCAATTTTGCACCTCACGGCGATGCAGTGCTATTGTGGTGCTCTAATGCTTTTCACTAAAATCACCATAACTTCTCAACTAAGTATTAGATTAAGGCAAAATTGGTATCATTATAAAAGTAATTCAATTATCTATAGTTTGGTGGGTATAGAGTGGAAAATTCAACTCTTATGAAGGGTTATTTATTTTTAAAGTTGACCCTTGACCTTCTAGGAGCTAAACTGAGCTAGGAAAAAGTATTAGGTATCACTATATCTCCCCCTTGTGAACATTCGTCCTCGAATGAGACTAGTTAAATTAAAGATTATAAGGGACTAAGGCTATATGCAAGCATATAGAAACAAAACAAAACTGCATGAATGAATCTAACTCATGCTAAGCTATTGAACTAATCTGCAAATGTATGACTTTACATGAAGATATCTACATGGCTAAATCTTAGACTTGAAAAGAATTGAATTAAGGAAGACTATTACCTTAAGCTAAATCTGAGCCTCTGGAGAAAAGGTGAGGATACTTAGTAAGTATGTCTACTTCTGCTTCCCAAGTAGCACCCTCAATGGACTGATTTCGGCACAGAACTTTGACCAAGAGAACTTCTTTGTTCATTATTCTATGGATCTGATAATCAAGAATCTCTATTGGAAGTTCTTCGTATGAAAGGCTATTCTGAATATCTGTGCTTTCTAGAGGGACTAAAACATGTAAATCATCCATGCACTTCTTCAATAAAGATACGTGGAACACTGGATGAACTGATGAAAAACATACAGGTAGATCAAGCTCATACGCTACCTTCCCCACACGACTCAAAATTCTGTAAGGGCCTACATACAGGGGACTAAGCTTCCCCTTTTTGCCAAATCTCTTCACCCCCTTCATGGGTAAAACCTTAAAATACAATCGATTATCTACTTTAAAATCAAGATCTCTCCTTCTTACATCTGCCTAAGATTTTTGACAACTCTGAGTTGCTTTTAATCTCTTTCAAATCAACTGAACTTTCTCCATGGCTTCAAATACCATATTTGGCCCAATCAAAGTGGCCTTACCCACTATGAACCAACCGACTGGTGATCTACATCTCCACCCATAAAGATCCTCAAATAGGGCCATCTGAATACTAGAATGGTTACTGTTATTATAGGAAAACTCGATTAATGGAAAGTGGTCATCCCAACTACCTTTGAAATTAAGAACACATGCCCTCAACATATCCTCAAGAGTTTGAATTGTCCTCTCTGCCTGACCATCTTTTTGTGGTTGGAAAGATGAATTGAGATGCACTTCTTCACCAAGACCCATCTGAAAGGATTTCCAAAACTGATAGGTAAACTGAGTACCCTATATGATATGATGGACAAAGGAACTTAATAAAGTCTAACCAACTCTCAGATATACAACTTAACATAATATTCACTTGTGTAGGAAGTGTGAACTGGTAAGAAATGGGTTGATTTGGTCAATATTTCTATAATAATAAAAATTGAATTATGCTAAGGACATGAATAGGGTAATCCAGTCACAACGTCCATATTCACCTCTTCCCACTTTCAACTGGGAATACCAAACTCCTGCAAAGTGCCACTAGGTCTTTGGTGCTCTACTTTAACCTGTTGACAAGTCATACACTTGGCTATAATTTCTGCGATATCTTTCTTCATACCACTTCACCAATAGACTTCCCACATATTGCGGTACATTTTGGTGGCTCCTGGATGAATGGAATAATGCACACCATGGACTTCTACAATAATTAGCTACCTCAAATCGTTAACATATTGCACACACAATCTACTCTAGTATCTCAACACTCTATATCCCCCTTCGAAGAAAACCTCTACCTTTTATTCTTTGACTGAACTATTCGGTTTGACAAAACTAGAATCCTTGTCGTGATTCTCTTTCACTTTATAAACTAGAGAACATTTTGAACTACTCGTAACCCAAACATTCCCCTAAGCTTAGTCAACCAACCTCACACCAAATATAGCTAACCAGTGAACTTCCCAAACTAATTTTCTCTTATCATCCTCTACATGAGTAACACTACCCATAGACAATCTACTAAGGGCGTCTGCCACTGCATTGGCCTTGCATGGATGATACAACACACTCATATCATAATCCTTCAACAATTCTAACCACCTTTTCTGATCAAGATTTAACTTCCTTTGAGTAAACATATATTGCAAGCTTTTCTGATCTATAAACACATCAACATCCACCCCATAAATATAATGCCTCAAGAGTTTCAATGCAAACACCATAGCAGCTAGCTCAAGGTCATGGGTAGGGTAGTTCTTTTTGTGAGGACTAAGCTGTCTAGAGGCATAGGCTATAACCTTACCTCTTTGCATTAAAACACAACCTTGACCGATTCTAGAGGTATCACAATAGACAATAAACCAATCTATACCATCAGGTAGCGCAGGAACTAGGGCTGAAGTGAGTTGGGCGTTTAGCTACTCAAAAATTTTCTCACATGAATCTAACCACTAATACTTAATTTTCATCTAAGTTAATTTAGACATAGGGGATGCAATAGAAGAAAAACCCTCAACAAAGAACCTAAGAAACTTCTAATGTCAAATGGAGAGATAGGTCTAGGCCAGTTTCCTACTACTTCTATCTTTTAGGGATCAACTCTAATGCCATCACTAGAAACATATGACTGAGGAAAGCTACTGATCATAGCCAAAATTCACATTTGCTAAATTTGGTGAAAACTAGTAATATCTAAGAGTTTGTGACATAGTTCTAAGTTGGTCTGAATGATCATCCTCACTATGAAAATAGACAAGAATATCATCGATAAAGACTATGACAAACATGTCTAAATACTGTTTGAACACTCTGTTCATTAAGTTCATAAAGGATTCTGGGGCATTTGTCAGCCCGAAGGACATAACTAGAAACTCCAAATGACCATAACAGGTTTTGTAAGCTGTATTTAGAATATCATATTCCCTTACGATAAGTTGATGATAGCCGGATCAAAGGTCTATCTTAGAAAAGTAACTTACCCCTATGAGTTGGTCAAATAAGTCATCAATCCTAGAAAGAGGATAGTTGTTTTTAACTATGACTTTATTTAGCTAACTATTGTCAATGCACATTCGTAAAGAACCATCTTTCTTTCTTACGAATAGGATGGAAGAGCCCCATAGAGAGACACTGGGCCTTATGAAACATTTATCTAAGAAGTATTTAAAGTGCTTTTTAACTCTTTAAGCTCGACCGGAGCCATTTAATATAGAGGAATAGAGATGCGTTGGGTATCTGGGAGAAGGTATATACCAAATACTATTTCCCTATTAGGAGGTACCCCTAAAAAATCATTGGGAAAAAATATCAAGAAACTCATTGACTACACAAACTGGCTAAACTATTGGAGTCTTAGACTTAGTGTCTTTGACTCGAACTAGATAACAGATACACCCTTTCGAGATCAACTTTCTGGCTTTAATATAGGATGTAAAATGACTCTTGGGAGACACTAAATTACCTTCCCACTCAAAGTATGGCTTATCTAGAAACTGAAACTTTGCCACTCGAGTACGATAATCTATGGATGTATAACAGGAATGGAGCCAATCCATACAAAGAATAAGGTCAAAGTAAACCATAGCTAACTCTATTAAATTTTCTAACATGATCTTATGAAGGATAGTGATAAGAAACATTCTATAGATCTGTCTGGCAATAACTAACTCACCTTTGGGGTAGAAACCAAGAAGGTCTAAGGGATCTTTTCAGGACCTATTTCAAAATTTATTGTAACTAGTGGGGTCACATAAAAGAAATTTGACCTAGGGTCTAACAACACATAAACAGCAAGATGAAAGACACGAAGCATACTAGTGACAACATCTGGTAAACTCTCCTACTCTTGATAGGATGGTAAAGAATAAAAGCAATTACGGCACTGATCACCACCAATACTAGATGATATGCCTTGAGAAAGGAATAGGCGACCTATAGAAGCTGGTGAACTAGTAGCCTAAGTCTGGGTACGATCATCTCTATTTCCCTGCTTAGCATGCAAACACTCTTTGATTCCATGACCCAACTTACACAAACCATAATAACCTTTCTATCCCAAAAAATACTCACCAAGATAATTCTTACCACACTTAGAACATGGAGGATAATTGGGCTATCTACACATACTATTCTGAGTTCTTGAAATAGAAGTCTTAACCTACATCTCCTATCTAGATCTAGGGGCGGGAGAACTGGACGAAGATGGCGCTGGCATAGATCAATGATTCTAAACTGTGAATGATTTCCCTCTCTAAACTTTATTTGGCCTTACTCAAACTGCCTAGTTATACCATTCTTATTTCCCATCTCTCTTCCCTTTAAATTTTCTACCTCAATCTACAGGGCATGAATCATCAACATAGAAATATCCATACCTATAATAAGCATGGAACTCCTACAATCCTTGAATACCAAACAAGAAACTCCAGTAATAAACTTACTCTAACTCGCCCTAGGGTCAGCCATCTTATTAGGGGCATACTTAGACACCTGGTTAAACTTAAGGTAGTATGCCTTCACTATTATCGAGCACTGCCTCAGGTTTACAAACTCCTATACATTGGCTTCTCTCATTTCACGTGAAAAGAACCTATTTAGAAATGTATCCGAAAATACCTTCTAACTCATAAGAGTTGCATTTTAACCTTTACTATTCTTCCACAGAACTAAACAATCATACACCACATCCTTAAGTCAATAGGATGCCAACTCTACACTTTTTTCCTCAGTAACATGTATATTTGAGTGATGTTTCTTATCTCATCTAAGTAAAGTTATGGGTCCTCACCTGATTTTGATCCAAAAAATTTAGGAGGATTCATTCTCATGAAGTCATGAATTTTGGCAGCTGCTAGATCCTTATTTTGCTGAAATGGGACTACCACCTGATTGTTTCCTAAACATTAACAGTCATAACTTTAGCTAACGCCTGAAAGGAAACCTAAAATTCAGCTTAGGATACATTATCATTCAGAGAGTCAGCAGGCTGGGGTAGCTGGTTATTATTTCTGCATGTATTAGCTCGGCAAAAAGGCATATTTAACTATTATATAAGAGCACGAGTTAAGAGAAGATAGAGAAACTATTAGCACGAGAGATCATGAGAGAAAGAGATGATTTCCTAAAAAATATCTCGTAGCCTCTTGCTCATAAATGTGGCGTGCTTCACACCCATGTTCAAGAATCTACATAACACGACTTGCCTGACTCCCTAGGACTCTTATTACCTTAGTCTTTGATAGTATGTTTGTAACACCCCAAAATGGATCACGAGACATCACACGGTACTTAAGACTATGAGTAGCCTTAAGATAACCCTAACCCTATAAACCTTCTACTATATCTGGATACCTATAATTAGAGAAATATGAACATAGTATCAATGCAGAAGTCTGTCTGATCTAATCTAAAATTATCTGAACATAATATCTAAGAATATTAGGCTCAATGTATGGTAACGAAATACTTAAAATCTGAACCATGTATAGAATTCTGACAAGCCTTTACTACTACTAATTAGAGAGCCGCTGGGATAAGTCCCCAGCTAACTCGAACTGGCTGAAAATACTAAATCAACTACTATAATAAACTAAAAAATATGAATGACAGGGTCCCCAAACTATGAGGACTCACCAATTATCGGGATGTGGATGGAGATGCTCAAAATCACTCATGCTGCTGAAACTGAGCACCTACAACTATATTATGAGTCAATATAGCACATAGATGTATATGTGGATTACTACTTCAAGAATGTACTGAGTATATGAGGGTGAATGCATAAGAAAAACAATATCTCAATGTTCCTATAAACTTGTAAAGTAATGTATGCTAAGTATAAATGACTCACATTGGTTGGAATATCTGAAAGCTAAAAAATATAATTAATAATTAGTGATGAAACATACTATATAAATCTTGTGAATCATAACACTTAGTTTTAAAAGTTGTGCTGGTATTTGATATGCCCAAATTACATATCTCTTACAAGAGAGTAAGCGGTCACTGTCAAATATAGAACCCAACTAGGTTGGGGTTGAATAAAACAGGGAATATGGTGCTAATTAAGTTATATATAGATTAATTTACTTTTAATTATTCATTTCCGAGAAATAAAAAGGTGGAATTTGATTTAGTTCACAAATTAATGGTTTCAGTTAAAAAAGATAAAATATGTGCAGTAGTATTCAAATTCAGAGAAATAGTAAGCTAAGGTTATTTCCACCTTGAAGTTTTTAATACTTTCTAACTATGGGCTTTACGAGTTCATACATGCATCATTCTTCTAGAGAAACGTATTGCTTTTATAACATAATCCCAGTGTTTCTCAACCATCAAGGACTAATTCACTTCAGTTCTCTCGAATCAAAAGTGTTTACCAAAATAATACGAAATCTCCAAGTAGTTAATCCTGTTAAGGTATTAACATATGAAATAGGGGTTGCAAATCCCATTTTCTTATCACTACTCCCTTTTCCATACATCAACCTTTCTATCAAACAAGTTGTGTTTTAAGGCATATCCTCTATGTTTGCAACCACGAGAATTCATAAACGAAGAGAGTATGATGTAAACAAATTAATGCATAACGAATTTAAAACCCAAATTAATAGATTATATGTTACAAGGCTTCCATAACCCTAACTAATAAACTTAGCTACTCATGAATAAAACAGGAATCACAATAGAAATTTTCATCATACCAAAAAGTAAACACAATCTTGGCGGAGAAGATGAAGTAACGTTTCTCCCTTGGTGCTAAGCCACCACTTCCAGTGAAAAATCAACACAGAATAATGAATAATGATAAATTTTTAGTATCAAGTCTTTTTAATAATCTTTTCTCTCATAATTGACTTCTAAGTTCCTAAACTAATAATAAATGACAAATTAATCTTGGACATAGTCTCTAGGTGCCATATTTGATCCATACAGCTACTCTCTCTTGTGTCATAAGCCAACTGTATTCCATAGTTGCATTATGTCTCCATCTACCTCATTAATACCTGAAATCATTCTAATCACATCGATTAGCTCAATCACATAGAAATAGAGTAAAAATATATGAAACTAGGCACTTTGTTCTCCAAACTTAGTTAAAATATGGATAAGTTATGGTGGTTAGGCATATAAATACACCCAAGATCACCATCCCACATTTAAAGCTTTTTTCGTCCTCAAACAACATATCCATTTATGCATACTACACAAGCCTTAGCACCCACAAAGGAAAAACAAGATGCTCAAATAGGCTCATACAACAATTATGAACAAGAAGTAAATTCATAGATCATTACTTGAGACAACCTACCCTCAAGAATAAACTCATTAAGTTGTAAAATTCATTCATACCATTTAAGCAAAGAAATCATAGAAATTACTCAACCTTCATCAACCATGTGCCCTCAGAACAAGAAAGTTACCCATAATCACTCCCAATCATGCAATTTTTAACAAAATGGGTACATGAATTAAGTTACGCTCACTCTCACAAAGAATTCTAAAATTACAATTGATGACCATATGCTTGCCCTTAGTGTAATGCTCCACTAATATTAGAATACTAAGATTATGATCACATAGGTCTTTTACGGGTTGTTTGCAGGAAAGGATGGGTAGGAACTATTTTGGCAAGAAATAGTGACTATCTTCCCTAAATGCTTTAATACACAACATTATGCAACTAAGACCAATTTATAACAATCAATTTACACCACTTTCATCTATCCATATATTTGGTTTCACCCAATCCCATTAAACTCAATGAATAACACTATGGTGAGAGTATGAAACCTTTTCAAATATATATTTTTTTGGCACCCATTTCATGTTACGCACCCCTATGATAGTCACCCTCAACTTAAGTGATTTGCCTTAGTTGAGGTGCACAATGTCCAAGATGAACCAAGGACAAAAAGGTTCATTATAACATGTTCGGGATAAAATTTAGAACTTTTTTCAACAACTTTTGCTACTCCCAACCACATCAATTGCACATGCCAATAACTAGACTATGGAGCATTAATTTCACTTTTTTTCTCTTATTGTCAAAGTCCTAACTCAAATTGATTTTACATTAAAGCGCTTAGGAGCTTTTAGATCAAAGTACGGTCTATTAAAGAACGGATTAGGCTATAAATGAGGCTACAAAGGAACAAATGGCTGTCAAAGGTTCAACGGGGCTAGCTAAGATAATGTGCAAAAGTAGGTCAAAAGAAGGCATGAACAATGGCTGTCAAAGAAATGCCTAAATCATATCCTAAACTCACAATCTTTATTTATCTTTGCACACACACACTAGGTAAGTTCTAGAATCAGTTGCAATAAGGAATATACAACAGTCTTACACACTCATGGCATATGGTCAACTCAATTAGGAGCATTATAGATTCTCGAACTAACAATTGAATGAATTCAAATAAAACCAAAAATCACAACAAGAGTCACAACTATAGTCTTGGTGTTTTAAATGTAATGATCCATCACATACTTATGTTGTAATGTTTTATGATCCACAAGAATAGTTACATGCAAGTAAATGACTAATTTTCTCTTAAGACGGTTTTCATCCACCCATCATTAAGAAAAGAACCTAATTATGACTAAATCAAACAAACAAACATCTAGCAAGAAACAAAATAACTAATCCTATCACAAAAGTATACTAAGCAGAAGGTACTATTTTCTTACAAAACAAGTAGCAAAGTAACCATCCACCCCACACTTAAGATTTTTACTGTCCCCAGTGCAAATATCAAGATAAAGAACCTGGCTACTAGTACTCCTCATCCATATTAGGAGTCATACCACCTGCATGAAGATTATCATCGGACCCATTTTTCACTATTCATCATATCATCCACATCAGCCACACATAATGAAATTAACTACAATTAAGATGAAGGTGGTGAAGTCTCCACCCTACACTTAATTTGTTAGTATAAACCAATTAAGTTTTATTATCGGGTACTCAGACTTCGCCGACATATACTTTGATATAGTGCACCAACATTAGTCATAATACAATTCAGTCACATAAATTCCACCAATTTTACTTCAATTAAATAATTTTTGAACAAAGTTATGCCTTAGAACATCAACATTTCAATTTACACAAAACATCATCACTTTCACATGATTTAACCAACACCATGTTCCATTAAGTAAGTTGTGAAATAATGGCCACACAACTAAACTAAATTAGTCATGAACAATTCAATCACATGCAAAAGCTCAAAGTCTCCGAAAATGACACCAAAATTTGATACACCCAAATTAAACATCTCTTATGAGAAAGTAAGCAGTCGCTATCAAATAAAGAAGCCAACTAAGTTGGGGCCGAATACCATAGGAAATATGGTGCTAATTAAGTTGTATGCAGATTAATTGACTTTTAATCAATCATTTCCGAGAAACAAAAAGAGGGAATTTGATTCAGTTGACAAATTAATGATTTTAGTTTAACAAGATGAAATATGTGTAGTAGTATTCAAATTTAGAGAAATAGCAAGCTAGGGTTATGTCCACCTTGTAATTTTTAATACTTTCTAACTATAGGATCTATAAGTTTATACATGCATCATGCTTATAGAGAAACATATTGGTTTTAATAACATAATCCTAGTATTGCTCAACCATCAAGGACTAATTCACTTTATTTCTCTTGAATCAAAAGTGTTTACAAAAATAATACGAAATCTCCAAGTAGTTCATCCTGTTAAGGCATTAACATATGACATAGGGATTGGAAATGTTATTTTCTTGTCACTATTCTCTTTTTCGTACATCAACCTTTGTATCAAACAAGTTGTGTTTTAAGGCATAACCTCTATGTTTAGGACCATGAGAATTCAAGATAAACGAAGAGAGTATAATGTAAACAAATCAATGCATAATGAATTCAAAACCCATAGTAATTGATTGTATGTTAAAAGGCTTCCATAACCTTAACTAATAAACTTAGCTACTCATGAATAAAATGGGAATTACAGTATAAATATTCATCATACCAAAAAGTAAACACAATCTTGGCGGGGAAGATGAAGTAGCATTTCTCTCCTGGTACTAAGCCACCACTCCTAGTGCAAAATTGATACAGAATAATGAATAATGATAAATTTTAAGCATCAAGTCTTTTTAATAATCTTTTCTCCCATAATTTCCTTCTAAGTCCCTAAACTAATTATAAATGACAAATTAGTCTTGAACATAGTTTCTAGGCGCCATATTTGATCCAGACTGCTACTCTCTCTTGTGTCATATGCCATCCACATTCCATAGTCCCATTATGTCTCCATCTACCTCATTAATACCTAACATCATGCTAATCATATTGGTTAGCTCAATCACATAAAAGTAGAGTAAAAACATAAAAAAATAGGCACTTTGTTCTCCAAACTTAGCTAAAATATGGATAAGGTTTGTGCTTAGGCGTATATATACACCCAAGATCAGTATTATATCTTTAAATCATGTGATCAAAGTTTTATAGGACTCACTATTATATCTGTAAACTCAAAGCTAAAATCTAGTTGCTAATGTCTTATGTATAGTAATGTCTGAATAAACTGTGAGCCCCTTACACTTAGTTTCTAAAAGCTTTTTTATTATTCTTTAATCCTTTATGTAGGATTTAGGGAGGTTCTTTAAACTAACATACACTGTGAGCTATCATAGTGTTCAACATCTAGTCCCCTTATGGGAAACCTCATATTGATGTCATACTCTTGCCAAGGAATATAACCTAATCTAAGTAATTACATCTCTAACTGTCATCCATATAGAAATAGGAATAATTTTATAAGCTATACCTATATTGGCTTGTAGTTTTCGGGCATGATAATATACCAAACTCGGTGCTAAATACTATTAACTTTAATCCGTGTGCTCATTCTATTATAAATTCACTTTTAAAACTAGTGTGAGGATTTATAATGAAAACCAATTATGCATCTATCTATTTCAAACTGTAAGCAAAGCTAAATTTATTTTTTTGTAAACTATAATAAAACTATATAGTGGATTCCATATCTTAACTGAGGATCAAGGATCAAGTCATTATAAAAATATGAAAATAACTAATTATAGGATGCTTACAACATTTTCATTCTTAAAATATCAATGTTCAATTAGGGCTTAACAAGACATGAATCCAATTCATGTAAAATTATCATAAAGTTCATGCTTGATAATAAAAATATTGATAATTCAATTCAAAAACTGGAAATTTCAGCAATACTCATAAAGTACGAAAGCAGATATGCAATTCAACATCTAATTCAAATATAATCTCATAATCTTTAAGTATTAAAGAGACTGAAATTCATATAATTTCATATAAAATTCAACTTTAAAACTAATATTGGGCACAAGGATGAAAGAATTATCCTTATTCATTACCCTACATACCTTTATTGATGAAATTGATAAAGAAGCTTGAACTTGAATTCCTATTTATGCTTTTGAAGATGATTTCTTCAATATCTTTAAATTTGGAATCTTGAATTTTGGGTTATCTTAGAAAAACAATGATGGAATTTGGATTTCTTGGGGTTTAAGTTTTAAGCTTCTAGGGTTTCTTGAAGAGTAATTTGATGAAAAGTAAGCAAATAATGCTTAGAATAGCTTAAATCTTGTGTTTATATGATTTGGGGGCTTGGGAAATGACTAGGTTGCTTTTGTAAAAATTAGTTCGAAACTCGAAATCCTAATTTTGGGCCTTAGTGTGATGTGACACAATTGCGGTGGCTTGTTAGGAAAAAGGAAAATGCCATTTCAGCCTCTGGTATGATATGGCCTAATCACGTTGCCTTATTGGAAAAGGACGAGTGCCATTTTTCACTCTACTACTATACGGTGTCTATTGTTTTGAGAATTTTTATGCGATACAAGCGAATCATGGTAAGCTACTAGAAAAAGGGCGAATGGAAATTTGGAATTCACCATAAAGTGGGCTAATCATGGTGCCTCATTGGAAATCAGACAATTAAAATTCCGCACATCACCGCAACGCGGTGCTATCGCTGTGCTTTACTGCTTTTAACTAAAATTTCCATAACTTTTTAACTGAGTATCGTATTAAGGAAAAATTTGTATTATTGGAAATCTAATTCAATTATCTAGAGGTTGGTGGGTCTTGAGCTGGAAAAGTCAACTTGTATCAAGAGTTATTCATTTTGAAAGTTGACCCTTGACCTTCTAGGATCTAAACTGAGCTTGGAAAAAGTGAGGGGTATCATAATATCGCTGGCCCATACACAAAAAAGAGCAGATGAAGGGTATATAATGGTATATACAGCCAAGGAATAGATATACAAAATGAACACAAGAAGGGAGGGAAGGTTATACAGTAATACCATAACTACGTAAATAAATGTACATAAACAAGGGTAAACCAATGGTACAATCTAAAGTAGTCATACAAGCATATTAAGGCCTCTTATTCATAAAAGGTACTAGAGATAACATACTTAGGTTTTCTAATACATACATCTAAACATGAGCTAATTATTCATAATAAGGCAACCATAACGAAAGAAATTTGAATCATTCCTCGAATCTCAGTACTAGTCCCATAATAAACCAATCATGAACTAACCATCATTGTAATAAATATATGTAGTAACCAACTAAGCCATACAAATAATACCTAAATCAGGCCACATAACCAAAAAGGCCAAATCAACACACATAACATACAACAAGTAACACTTATCACCTATACCTATGCAAACCCCTATAAAGCTGACAAATACAGGCAATGTAATGACCCTTCAGGTCATTTTCCATATTTCCACTTATCTTTACTGTTAGAGTATTTCCATAGTTGCTTGCTGACACTGAAAGTTTGATTATCGAGTAGTCTCTTTGGTTTTTAAAGTCAATTCTTTATTTTGAAGTCTACACTAATTCCAAATGGCCACTGGGAACCAATATTAGCTAAACAATATCATTTGTCAATTTTAACTATCTAGTAGCTCATAAATATCAGTTTTAGGCTATGTAGACTCTTAGTTTAGGTCTCGAGGCACCCAAGCTTATTTTGATCTTTGGTTGGAAAGTTAAGGTAATAGAACATGGGTGTGGGGCCCACAATATTAAAAATAACCTCAGAAGGAAATGTTGACTAGGCCATTGAGTATGGAATGTAGAATTTGGTATGGTAGCCTATTTCATTTACATATATGGGATTTTGGATGAAATACGAGGGGTTGACAGAGACTTGGAAAAGTTATAAGTCTTTTGTGTATATTATGTACTCGCTAATAGCGAGCTAGGGTTTGTGATTGTGATACCCTTTGTAGGCACCAAGAATCATGATCACATTACTATTGTGATAACAACTACTAGTGGTAGTCACCATAATTGCTGATTGCGAGTCTCGGGTCGTAATATCAACTCCCGAGCAACTAAAAAGGGTACAAATATCCCATTTCAAGCTCATTTTCCTATTTCTTCATCCATTCCTTTGAGACATAAATCGTAACTATTGAGAAAGCTTAGGATTGGAGTTTATGGGCAATTTGGGAGTTTATTTGACAATTATTACACGATTATCTTTCGAATTTATGGTAACATTTCTCTAATTTCATACTATATTTTTCATTTTTCTTCTCTAAAATACCTAAACCTTGGTGGCTTGATTTTAGCACTAATACAGCTCAAATTTCATCCATTTTTAGGGTAATTACTCCTTTAGCATGAGGAAATATTGTTTTGACTTTGAAAATGCTATTTTAATAAGCAGGACCCACATAGAATTTTGGTGTGATTTTTGATCCAAAGAACAATATTGAAATATAGGTATCATTATTCTCATTTTTATGAGTAGATTGTTATTTTTATAGCTTGGCATCTTGCAGAAGCTATTTTGATATGAAAGTTGGTGATTTAATGGATTCTTCGAACTTTCTTCAGCATCTAAGTATGCTAGATTTTCCCTCTTCTTAGCTTGTACTATGTCATAGTATGTTTATGATATTACATTAGATTTTGAATGGATTTTAAATGTTTGTGTTGGAAATTGAAGTTCTTCGAATAGTTGGACCTTCTAGGAGATTCAAAAACCATAATTTAGGTACTTTGACTTAGTTGCTTGGATCATGAGAAGAATTTCCATCTTAGGGATTATAAAGGATTGTTTGACATCTACAATTGGATTTAGATACCTTATCTTAGTATGGGGTAGAATTTGCCTAGTAGTGGATTTCAGAAATATTAAAGTGGGCCCTTGACCCACCTTAGGCCAAGATTTGGGTTAGTTATTAAAAACCTTTTATACAAATTTTGTACATCTTGAAGTTGTTTATTGAGGATATATTTAGAATCTTTGTCATTTAATGACAATTATGGGTTGAATATTAAGAGTTGAGGCTTATCGATTATTCTAGTAAATATTCAAATAATTGAGCTAATAATTATGTTATAGCATATGATATTGAATATATGATTACTTGTTCAAGTCAGGATATTAATTATATTATTGATGATATACTTACAAGTTAAAGTCTTCATATTGATTATAATATTGATGATATACGTAACGGTTCAAGTCCAGATATTGATAATGACATTGATGACATATATACCCAGGTTCAAGTCTAGAAGATTATTATAATAATGATTGTATGATTATAGATTAGAGTTTGTATATTAGTATGATATTAATCATGATATTGATGGTATGATATCGATGATATTGATACTTATAATATTGGTTATGACCGATGATATTGATGATATATGTATTGTTTTACGTTTGGAAGTGGGGATTGTTGAAATGTGGAATGATATTGATAGATTCTGTTTGTATCTTTAGAGTTGGTAAATGATGGTGGTTCGGGTTATACTATCTTTGGGTGTAACCTCCATGCTTATGCAGTCCTGCAATTGGTTATTTACTTTTTTGAACTTATTGACTTTTGAGGGGCCATTTAGTAGTTATAATTGTATGTGGTTGATCCTTTATGTTATGTTATTATTCTGGTTGTTTAATCATTTGTGTAAGAAAATGTTAGAGTTTATTCAGGTTTGTCTCTACCTTGACTTAGTTATGTTATCTTGAATTTTATCACATTTGTATCATGATTTAGCTTAGTCGATCGATGATGCCTGATCTGAGGTGGTTTAACGCATCTTACTGTTGTTATCCTAGTGTATTTAGCCTTGTTTTGAGGGAAACTTGTGTGCTTAATTTGTTAATGACATTGTGAATAAGCATCTAAGTGTTTAAGTGTGTGATTACAATGTTAAATGTTTCTTTCAAACAAGTTTGGATTCAAATTTATTATTTATAGTTCATATAAGAAAACTAGTATTACTAGCTTGACGTAGGTATTGGTCTAGTTGATCTCAATGAATTTTAACATGTGTAATGAGTTCCTATTGGTATGATGGTTTAATTATGTCTGAAAAAACTTGATTATAGTTCGTCATCTTCGATGTTGTGCTATTTTGAGCTCTAATTTGTTTTGTTTAATGATATAATATACTTGGTGAGTTTATTATGATGATATATGAAGGATATACAATATTCAAATTAGGTAGAAACAATACTAAAAGGGTTGGAATGGATCAAAAAAAGCACAAGACACAATTTGACATGAAATAGACCTCTTAGAAGTCCATGGTGCGTCGTGGATCAAAGATAAAGCAAATGGAGTGTACAATACACCAAGATCTTATTAAGGGATCCTAAATTGTGGGTATCAGTGATAAGGGTGTGTTTTGGATCTATACGTAGAAAATTAACCCCGCGATGCGGCCTAGTGCAAAAATCGACAAGTTTGTCCTCCTATAAATAGGACACTTGTACTTGATGTTAGACATCTTGGACAGATTTGAAACATGGAGTTAGGATGTAAAACACTTCAATTAGGATTTTAATTCTTTTACTTTTTCTTTTTAATAGATTTTATCTTGTACTCAATTATCCTGATTACGACTATGTCCATGAGTGGCTAAAAGCCCTATTCTGGGGTTAAGGCCAAGAACATGATTACTATTGCTTTGAATTTATTTGGTTTTGATTTATCATAATATTTGATTCCTTATTTATCCTTTTTATAACTATTTTAAGGATTATCTAGCCTTAGAATACATCCATTGTCGACTTTGCGAGCCCGGGATGGGGAATAAGAAGATAGAATGGGGATAGATAAACAAGGTTCTTATTCTTATATAAAATAAAGAATTTAAATTAGCTACTAATATAGGGACATACCTAGAAGCTTTGTTTGGTTTGAATGTAGGATGATAGTTTCATTCATCTTATTAGATTAATCCCAATGATGTAGTTGTAATGTTCAAGTTATGTAGAAGATTAGAGGGCGAGAGACCATAATTGTGTGATAAACCCTACAACTAATCAACCAAGATTAGTTGTCTAATGAATGAAGTTATATAGTGTAGTATGATTATTCGTAGTGCTTCAACCTTGAGTTTTCATCCATTGATTGTCCAAAGTCTTTACTTTTCCACATTATGTTAGTTTACTTTTAGTTTACAAATGACAAACTCTTTTTTGGTTACTTTCGCATCAATATAATATCAATTTTAAACTAGAGTTGAATAGTTCTTACAACAATTCTCTGAGGGATCGATATTCGGTTTCATTTAAGGCCACGATATTACGTGGTGAGACCACGTACACTTGCGTGTGTGCTTGGGCGCATATGTTTTTGGCACCGTTGTCGGGGACTTTTAATTAGGAAACTATCTTATTTTTAGTTTAGCTATATTGAGTTGCACACAATTTATTTGTTTTTTCTTTTATTTCCTTTTACTTTCTATTATCACACTTCTTGTTATGTTAGCCTGGGATAGATGGTTTTTGAGTGATGGCGATTCTTGTTGTTTTTGTGAGGGACGCCATAGAGAGGTTTTTAGTCTAGATTTTAATGGAAGCACGTGGACGGAAACTTTGAAATATGAGGTAGATACTTTCCTATCTATGGAGCAGACCATAAGTTGGTGTCTAATTTGTGGTAACAGTGGTCATTCTATAGGTATGTAGGCTGTCAATCCCAATTTCTTAATATTTGTGGGCTATGATAAAAGGCTATATTGTGTGAACACCAATACTTAGAAGTGTCATATTCAGCCACAAAATCCAGCATGGAATAACAAACAACAAAAGTTTCAACAATTACGGGTTCAAGAAAATTAGGCCATGACTCAAACTAGTAATATAGAAGAGATACAAAATAAAATTCAAGATTCTCAAGAACAATTAGAAGAAGATATGAAGAGTCAATAGGCAAAAATTAAAAGCCAACAAGAAGCTACAAGGAGCTTTGAGTTGCATATTGGTCAGAGAGGAACAACAAAGAACCTTAGGCCTCAAGGTGGTTTGCGAGTGATACTAAAAATCCTAAACAAGTAATGTCAATAATTTTGAGAAGTGGTAAGGTGATGAATGAAGAACATACAAAGACAACTAATATGGTAGATGCAGAGTTGACTCTCCAACCAGATTCAGACAAAGTTACTGATAATTCGAGGAAGTTTGAGTACTCAAAAACTAAAATAGCTGAACAGGTTAAAGAGATACCACCACTGCCATCTCCATAGATTTTAAGTAAAGTAAAGAAGGATACTAGTTGGTGTTTGGAATAAAAACAATAATCGCAGCCATTCAGTTAGCATATTTCTCTTGAGATTGAAATTGAAAAGGTGAATAAGAGTGAGGGTGTTGTGGATTTTGTAAAATTTTCAGTGGGATTGATTGGGCCTCACTCAAAGAAATTTTCTACATTATGTTAAATGATTCCTTGTCTATGGAATCATCTAAAATAGTTGAAGAGTGTGAAGAGGAGGAAAATGAATCTTATATTCTTGATTTTGCACTAGATAAGCAACATAAATACATACCTCACTTTAAGTACGAGTGGTTTACCATGCACCATCCATTACTCGATTTGTTCCTCTTTGTACCACAAACCTATGAGTGAACCAAAGAGATAGATGCAAAGTTGGGGGTAAAATTCATATCCTTAAGGTGGAGGAAAAAATTGATATGGGTCGTGCCTTGAAACTAAATCAACCATTGCTTGGGAGGCAACCCAAGTTAAGGTATGTTTTATTTTTAGTATTTTAGTTTTTACTTTACCCATTTTTGTTTTTGTTGAATCATGGGTTATGGAAAGTCTGAGTACCGAAAAACTTGAGCTAAGGAGAATGACGTTGACAAAGTGTTGGGTCACCGAACCCTCTTGCTATATAAATATGCTACTATCAAGGCCTAGAGGACTCAAGGAGTATTTCTATCTCTACTTTTAAGTACACTTTGGGGACAAAGTAGATTTTTAACTGTGGGGTGGGAAAATTCCTATTTTTAGGGTAAATTTAAAATTTTTTGTGTTAGGAATATGTAAGATATTTTTGTTGATGCTATATTTGATTGCATGATGCAATTGTTTTGACAGTAAAATCATGTTGATTGTGTAAATTTCTACTGTTGAGACTCCTAGGCTCATGTTTATGACTCTTGTATTTATTGACTTAATTAGAATTCATGTTATTATTTGGATTAGATTCTTTGAAGATATGACTTGAGTTAAACATGCTCTATGTGTGTGGAAGGTTGTTGTATATTCCTTATTGCATGTGATGTTTAGAACATGCCTAGTGTGTATGCAAAGCAAAATAACGAGTTTGGGCTTAGGAGATGATATAGACATTTCTTTGATATCAAAGTTTATACCTTCTTTTTATCAACCCTTGTGCATTATCTTATTTAACCCCATTGATCCTTTAGCTTATTCTTTAAAAGCCTTATATGTAGGCTAATCCCCTTCTTTGATGGACCTTAATTTAATCCCAAGCTCCTAAGTGCTTTAGTAGAAATCTAATTAAGTTAAGGAGTTGAAAATTTAAGAAGAAAAAGCTGATATTGAATCTCCTATGTAATAGCTATTGGTGTTCAAAAAATTGATGTTTTGTGGTTGGGAGTTGAGTGGTAATAATAATTAAAAAAAGGTTCAAATGGAATAAGTTGTGTATAGAAAAAACTTCCACCATAGAGTATGTGAATGATCTTAATGAAATGGGGAAAAAAAAGATGTGTGAAGGTAGTACAAGTGAGATTTGGTTGTTAAAGATTGATCTTAATTATATAATGTGATGTATTAAAGTGCTTAGGGAAGATAGTCATTATTACTAGCCAGAATTGTTCCTACCTGTTCCTTAGCCTACATTACAACCCATAAATATCTATTTGATCCTAAGCTTAAAATTCTAATATTAGTAGAGTACTACTCTAAGGGCTAGCATATGGTATATCATTTGTAACTTGTGAATTTTTCGTGAAAGTGAGCACAATTTGATTCTTGTACCTATTATGTTATAAATTGCATTATTGTAAGTAAATCCTATGAATCATCAACCAAGATAAGTAATCTAACGAATGAATTTTAATAGCATAGTATGATTGTTCGTAGTGCTCTAACCTTGGTTTTCATCCATTGATTGTCCAAAGTGTTTACTTTTCCATATTATCTTAGTTTACTTTGAGTTTACAAATTACAAACTCTATTTTTGTTACCTTCGCATCAATATAATATAAATTGTAAATTAAATTTGAATATTTGTTAAAATAAGTATATGAGGGATAGATATTCGGCTTTATGTAAGGCCACTATATTACTTGGTGAGCCCACATATACTTGCGTATGCACTTGGGCACATTAATGCCTACTGAGTACCCGTGGTTTTGGTACTCATACTACACCTGTGTACCTTTTGTTGCACATTTGAGTACTAGTTGATTTCACTGATCTAAAGATCATGATCTATTAGATTACGGAGATAAGGTGAGCTCTTTGAGTTAGAGTTGCCCTATTTCTTTCTATCTATGTATGTCTAGTTTTTAGTTTTGAGATAGGAATATACTGATTGTTTTAGAATTGAGTTATATTTATAGTAGCTGTTGTAACAGTACTCCTAGATCGTGGGATGATTATCTATATTATGGCTATCCTTTATACTATTGTATTGCTTTGTTTTCTATTTTTTTTGTCTATCTCACTCTTTTTGGGGTATTTCTACCAAGTTAACCTATTGTGAATATCCCTGGGTTATGGTTAAGCTTACCTACTAGTGGGGTTTAGTAGGTTCCATCATAACTCATAAATTGGTTCATGAAAAATTGATATCAGAGCTTAGGTTACACCATTATTATTGGTAAAAGAGCAAATATCAAGTAGAGTCCTATAGATTGGAATAACGATGTCTTTTTCATATTTTTGGGAGGCTACGGGACATTCTTAAGAGTTTTTCACTTATTTCACTCATTTTGTTCTATGTGTCTGTGATGGTTTTTTGACTTCACTCTTTTAAAGATTACTAGGATGTGTGCTACCGCTATATAAAATGAGGGTCTAGAGATCGATCCTAGGGATTCGGTCACAATTCATATATATGCTAGAGGTTGAGGACAACCTCAAGATATATCCCTAACTAGGAGACATGATAAGGAGCCTCTACTAGACCCTATTCTCGCTCTTGAGCTAGAGATTCTTCCACCCCAGCTAGAGGTAGGGTAGGCACTAACCCTGGCTCCACCGAGGTTTTGTTTTTTCTTTGGTGCTCAGAGATGTTTTGATTCAGCTTTTCGCATTTATTAGTGGTGCGCAATCTATATATTGGCGTGCTAATAATGCTCTTTATGTTAAGGTTCCTCCTACATCGATAGTTTCTCAGCCGGTAGTTATTCCTCTAATAGTTGCCCGGTCTGCTATATTTGCTGAGGATCAGAAAAAATATTATGTAGATTTTTGAGATTAGCCCTACCTAGGTTTTCTAGTGCACCGGCCGAGGATGCATATGAGTTTTGTGAGAATAGGATTCATAATTTAGGCCTAGTTGAGACTCGTGGTGTGGACTATACTTCATTTCAGTTGTACTTTTCAGCTTGATATTGGTGGAGGGGTCACCTTGATTCAAGGAAAGATAGATCTTCTTCTTTGATATTGACTTACTCCTCGGAGATCTTCATAGAAAAGAAATTTGCTTACAATCATAGGGATCATTTGAGAGATTATTTATCTAGATTAGAGTAGAACTCCAGGACAGTTATGGAGCATGAGGATGATTTTCATAATTTGTCTAGGCATGCTACTTCTATTCTGGATACTGAGTATTAGAAAATTTGATGCTTCATTCGAGGCTTGAGACTTCTCTTTCGTTTTTATGCCTAGAATTTTGTTTCTATGTGTAGGTATTTTCTAAGGTTTTTTTTATCATGTACAGCTGATGAAGGAGATGCATTGTGAGGCTAAGGTGGCAGAATAAGAGGACTATATATTAGGGTAGTTTCAGTTAGAGTCATAGTAAATCCTAGTTTAGAGGAAGTGGTTTTCAGAGTAAGTACCCTCCATGCCTACCGTATCAGCCATAAAGGCAGCCTAGTAGACCCATTCACAAAAAGATCCATATTAGTTATGGAGGTCTGTCTTGTGTTAGTGATCTCCCTGGTCAGGATAGTGGTCAGTCTTCGAAGGATTTGTGTTATAGTTATTTTAGTCGAGGTGGATATTCCAATTCAACTAAATCTTCTGGTTTTGGTTCAACTCAGGTGACTTTTTATAATTTTTGGGGTCATGGTCATTATTCTAATTTTTTATTCCAATGGTTGTAAAGGTGGTCCCTAGGGCACTCGAGGTAGTTCTCAGGTAGGTAGGGTAGGAGATCGGTCAAGAAACTAGCTAGGTGGTGGATGTGGACAATTGTATGCATTACATGCTAGACCCGAGGCTGAGTCTTTAGCTGCTGTTGTCATAGTTATAATTTTTGTGTGCTATCATTCAGCCTTTGCTTTATTTGATTTGGGATCCACTTATTCTTATATATAGCTTATTTTTCTCCAAGTGTAAAGTTTTCCTAGGGTTTATTATCCATGCCCTTACGTGTATCTACTCCCGTCAGCGATTCTTTAGTAGGGGATTGGGTTTTCAGATCATGTTTTATGACTGTTGAAGATGTTGATACTCAAGTTGATCTTATTATATTGGACATACTGGATTTTAATGTTATTCTAGGCATAGACTAGTCATCCCACATCATGCAGTCATGGATTGTTTTGCCAAGATCATTACCATAGCCATGCGTGACATACCCCCTAGCGTGTGGTAGAGAGTTGTTTCCAAAAGTCTACGGGGAGTAGTTCTAATATATGTTCTATGATACTTATTTTGAGAGATTGTGTGTCTTATCTCACTTTATATTTGTAATATTAGTATGGAGGGTCCATCCCTTGACTCTGTTCTTATAGTTTATGAATTTCCTGATGTTTTCCCTATTGAATTTGTTATTAATCTTAAACTTGGAACTCAAACTATTTTAATAACACCTTACTCGATGGATCCTATCATTTTTATGGAACTAAATTATCAACTTTAGGATCTTCTTAGTAAGGGTTTAATTAGACCGAGTGTGTCCTCTTGTGGAGCTCCTGTGTTGTTTGTGAAGAACAAAGATGCATCCGTGGCGATGTGTTTAGATTATTGACATATTAATAAGGTGACCATCAAGAACTGTTATCCTATGCCTTGAATTGATAATTTGTTTGACAAACTTCAAAGTGCAATGGTGCTTTCTAAGATTGATTTGCAGTCTAGTTACCATCAGTTGAGGATTCAGGATGAGGATATTCCAAAGACAACCTTTAGGACCCATAATGGCCACTACAATTTCCAGGTGAGGTCTTTTTAGTTGAATAATTCCCTAACCAAATTTATAGATTTGATAAACCAAGTGTTTAGGACTTATTTGGATACCTTCATGATTGTGTTCATCCATGATATCCTTGTGTATTTGAGAAGTATGGAGGAGCATGCACAATATTTGGTTGGAGTCGGTGACATTCCATGGACATATGATGTCTGGATGCCACCCAATCTACACCTCTAAATTAAGGATAAAAGAGGTCTTTGTAAAAATATTGTAACCCAAATAGGTTGGGGTTGATCCCATAGGGAGTACGCCAGAAATCTTGCTTGAACTTGTTAAATTCACTATTTAGTATAGAAATTAAATGGGATGATTTTCTAAAATAGTAAAAAGTAAAAAGAACTGGATGCTTTCTGTTGTAATCAATCTAAGATGAACTCTATTCTTGTGTTCCCCCCGACTTCTAACATAACAGATTTATCATTCACTGTAAAACTATTCTCGTGGACTCATTGATAGATTTTCACCTTTTACCTTTTGAGTCTCATGGTGTTGCCTTACTACCCTTTTCCTTGATCCCAATGTAACTATTATCTTTTGAGTATTAAGTTATTAGATGAAAGGTAATCGTCTTAAGTAGATAATGCAAGTAAGCATATTTTGGCCATTAACTTCAAACTACTGTTGTGATCTCCTTTTCCCAATATCTACCTCCTAGTCAGGCTCTTAGTGAATACAGGGAAGATACTAATGTGTGCACCCGTTAAGAAGACAATCAAATCGAAGGAAGCCACAATACATTCAAGAATCTTTATCCAGAATGACTTGGCACTTCCTCTACTTTGTTAATCTGCTAGGGTGCCCACAACCCTAGCTATGGGAATTCGCCTCTCATAGTTGCAAGGTAATTCATAGAATTCATAGACAAAATTACAGCATCGATCTCTAAGTAATGAAAGAAAAAAGCCCAAAGCATCAAATTTAATAACAAACTAAGAACACAGTAGAGTACGGTTTGTAAACTTAATCCCAAAGGGTATAAACTAGCCTACAAGAGCCTATCTATGCATATATCAACTAAACAACATCTAAAGAATATTCATAGATTACAAGGAAACACTAGAATTCAAATACTAAACAAAAGAGGAAAACTTAACTAAAAGTACATAATAATGACTAAAAACATCGCAAGAGTAAGTTTAAGTTACGTGGAAATCCTAAGAAATAAATCCAAAACAGTTCATGAAAATTGTGTTGGTGGGTACTTATGGACCCACCTATTGGATGTAAGTTGCACCTACGCCACTTAGGTGCGGGCCGTAGGTAGTTCTCAAATTTTGGTCTCTAGATTTTTGGTTTTTGACACATAAGGACCCACCTACACCCCATAGGTGTACCTACTTATCGTAGGTGGCTTAGTAAGTAGTCATTTTTCATCTATTGATTTTGTTTTATTTCAGTTAGTGTCCAACACCTACTTTTAGACAAAATCAGTCTAACGACATATCAAATCCAAAAAAATAGCCATAAGTGTATGTATATTCTCCAGGTTTAAGCATCGTAAGTTGCATGAAACCATGGAACATCAAGAACTTTAACTTAGAATGTTTCATGTCGTCAGGCAGCAAAACATAACAAAAAAACATGACGATGGTTAACCAAGTGAACCTAAGATACCTATGGAAGTCAATCATCAAATTTGGCTCAAAGCACATTACCCTCTGTATGTTCAATACTTTAAAACCAACATTGAATATATATGAAGCACAACAATGTAACACAAAGGAATCAAGCTATAGCATTACATTAGCAACAAATAATCATGTATATGTACATATTACACTACCCAAACAAGTTAGAAGCGAGCAACACAACCCTTTTTCCCTAAAATCAAAGAAGTCCCAATCACTCAACAAAATCATGTATGTCATTGCAGGGACTTGCCAAGAGACACTCCCACTCACAAAAAAAGTTCTAACAATGTTCATCAAATACCATAGGCTTGGCCTTATTTTCATTACTTAATCTTCCATACAGTTAGGTTATGATCACTATAGGATTTTATTTGGCTTTTAATGTAGGCTTAGGGAACTGGTATGGTACATATGGTCATTTTTAGTGACTAATCCTCCTTGGTACTAAACTTACTTTGGGGTCCACTTGTCAACCAATTTCTGTTATTCCACCCTTATTCATCTCTTTTTATTCTTTTATTGCATATTCAGATTGGGTGCGGTTTCTTTTATTCTTTTATTTTTTTATTTTTCATAGTTTTCACATTTTTTGTTTTTCTTTTGCTATCACACCTTGCCCTACTTTATTTTTCTCTCATTTTACCCTTCTTCATACCCACTTTACATTATACACCTCTATGACAGACACCCTCAACTTAGTTGATTTACTTGAGTTAAGGTGCACAATGTCCAAGGAGACCAGAGCAAAAAAAGGTTCAATCAAACACAAATGGGAAGGTGAAATATATAACAAGGAAAATAGGCTATACAACCTAAAAATTGGGATCAAGGGATACTTATTCACACATGGAAGATCATTTAGGATAAAAGTGGACTAATATAAACAATGGCCTATGATCCTTTCCTAACCGACTATCTTACAACCTAGGCAAGACTAACCGGGCAAGTTCTGTATTTAACACACAATTGGGACTAAGTAATATTTCAAACACATATGGTACAGGGTCACATCATATGCTATTACCTATCCGGTTGTGCGTCTTTAGTAGTGATTATCATGTCCCTAATCTTAATGCCATATATAAATTCACAATGTCACATATATATACATCACATAGTTCCAAAAAAATTATTTGAGGGGTATCATTTTTCTAAAAAGTTAATGAAAACATGTTAACTTCCCTAGATATTCATTTTTCTCCTAGTTAAACAAAAACACAATAAGAACAAAACATAATATGCCAAAACATACCAGCTATACTAGGAATAAGACTTCAGGGAAAAAATGGACGACAACAAAAACTACAAGAGGGCATCAAGACCCATAAGTAACCCCACCCTTAACTTTAGACATGCATGGTCCCCAATGCACTGGGCCGCTATAAAGCAAGTGAGTTATAAACATACTTGTCGCACCATAGGTGTATAGATCTAACGCTAATCACAGTAACAAGAATACAAACAAAATAATAACTTGGGTTATTGTAACACCCTGAAAATGGTCCTGAGACGTCACACGGTGGTTAGGACCACAAGTCATCCCAAGCTAATCATTCTACTGGTATAACTCATAAGCAACTGAAAAAAATACATAAATCTGAACTAAATAAGTGGAAGATGATTCTACATTGAATCTAATCAATACAGAACTAAATTAAAATGAACACAACTCTGCTTTTAAAAAACAATACTAGAATCAAATACATTAACTCTACTGACTCTCTATAAAGCCTATACTAGTATTGACTTTAGGTAGCTGGGATATGACCCCCAACTCTTTCAAATCAATACGACTGAATGAATAAAAATAAAATACTACTCAAACTACATGACTGGCTCGAGCCCTTAAATTAAGAGGACACATAACCAGCTGACTAAAAGCTGCAAACTATCTGAATATGTTATGCGTGCTACAATTGAACTGATACCTTCATTATGAGATAATGTAGCACATAGACATATTTGTGGATTAGTACTTTGAGGATGTACTGAGTATGTGGGGGTGAATGCATAAGTAAAACATCATCTCATCGTCATAATTTTTAAAACAATGCCTGCTAAATGTAAATGACTCACATAAGCCGAAATATCTGAAATACTGAAATCAGGAATAATAAATCAATCATAATTTATAAATCTAGTGAGTGTAACATTTAGTTCTAAAAGCTATAATCGTATTCTATAAGTAAATAATACTGTCTAAGTGTAGAAAGAACTTAATTTTGAAATCTGAAATCTAAAAGCTGAAGTCTGTAACTGTTATTTTTTGTAAAGCATAGTCTGAGTAAACTTTGAGTGCCTTTACACTTAGTTTTCTAAAATCTTTTCTATAAATATTTTCTGTTAGGCTTTACTATTAAGGAAAGCTATTATGCACGGTAAAATACTTTATCTAAAGCTTTTCTATAAGGAAAACACTTTATCTTAAGGGTTTAGAAATCTAAAAACTTATTTTGAATGAGAGATTCTTCTAACCGACATAAACCATGTGAGCATTCATGGAGTCAATATTCTTGCCCCGCAAAGGAGGAATCCTAATGTTGGGGAGTGGAGTCATACTCTTTCCAAGGAGTATAACCTATCTAAATGATCAAATATCTATCATCCATGTAGAAGTGGAAACAATCTAAATCCTACATTGGCACATAGTTCTGGGGTATGAAAAAGTAGTAAGGTACCCAAATCGGTGCTACATACTACTCCCACTAAATCTGTATGCTCATTCTGACGGAAATCTACTCTAAAATAGTATAAGGGTTTTTAATGAAAACCAACAATATATATATCTGTAGAGCTAAATCTATAATCTAAACCTGTAAAGTGGATTTCATAGTTATTCTGAAACCAAAATGTCAAATCTTTATCAAAAATCTGAAAAGGAATCTAGTCATAGGTGCTTATAGCACAACAAATCTTAAAATAGTAATCTTTAATTCGGGCTTAATGACCCATGCCTCAAACTCATCTTAAAACATCATAATGCTAATGCTTGGTAATGTAAACATTTATAAATCAACTTAAAATCTTGAAATTTCTGCAATATGCATGAAAATATGAACATAAACATGCAACTCAAATTTTAAATCCCTTGAAATCTCATAAAATTATAAATATCAATATTAGGTGTAAACCCTAACTTCAATTTCTTGGTAAATCACTTAAAATTCAGTAAATTTATAATTAAAATAAGTTTTGGGAAAAAAGATGAAAGAATTATCCACTTTGAAATACCCCACATACCTCAATTGAGGAACTAGATTCTAAGACTTGAATCTTAGATCTCTATTGATGCTTTGGAGATAAATTCTTAGAGTTCTTGAATTGGGATTCCTTAATCTTGAATTTCCTTGGAGAATTAATGGAGAAATTAGATTTTCTTTGAGAGAAAGTTTGATGATCTAGAGTTTTGTTTTGAGAAAAATTGATGAAATAAGCACTACACGAATTGGGGCTTTCGGGATTGACCAAAATGCTCCTATTAAACTTCTGAACGGAACTGAAAAATGTAACATTTTTCCAATTTGGGTGGCCACCGTGATGCGCCACTATCACGGTGGCTTACTGGAATTCAGACAATTGGGAATTGGGCATGCAACGCAACACGCCACTATCCCAGTTCCGTATAGTTTTGCCATTTTGGACACTAGCGTAATGCGCCAACATCGTACTGGGCTACTGGTATGGGACAATTGGGAATTTTGACTTCTCCGCGATGTGGGGCTATCGCGGAGGACCACTGGTATTGACGATTATCATTTTGCCCGCCTTCGCTATGTGCCAAGTCCCCAGGTGGCACTGTGAACTTAAAAATAACAAAACTCCTTCACTGAGTGTCGAAATTGGGCGAACTTAGTATCGATCGAAAACTTATTCATTTTTCCATACAATGGGAGGTCTAAATCTAGAAAATTCCACACGAAATAATTATTCTTCATTTTGGAAGATATTCCTTAACATTCTAGGACCAAATTCAACCTAGGAAAAGTACAGGGTGTTACAATATCTCCCCCTTGGAAACATTCATCCTTGAATGTGGCTAGATAAGCTGAAAATACTGAGGAATCTGAGGCTATAAGCTATCATGCACAACTGACATAAATTGTGTCACTGAAACTCAACAGAGTGAGCTACTGAACTTATTTGTCAGTGCATAAACTTACATGAAAATAGCTATATGGCTGAGATAGAAACGATAGAGTAAACTTATAAGTAATCATTGCTTTAGGCTGGATCTGATTTCGTGAGATAAAAATGAGAGGTTTATGACATAAAAACTCCATGAAAATATTGGGGCATTACAACATCTCCCCTTTGGGATCGTTCATCCTTGAATGATACTGATTTGGTTGAAATACTAGGATGAGATTTAGATGATACGCAGGATACTTATGAACAAAATCATGGCTTAATTTTTTAATTTGAAACTGATGCATGATGTATATACTGAGCTGAATCTGCAATTTACATGTATGCGAACAAACTACCTCTTGAAATGGCCATTCTCATGAAATTTTAGGTAGTAAGACTAGACTACATCAAAAGATGGAAAGCTATAGAAATTTGTTTGTCCGACTGTTAAACTGGATTGCTGACTATACGGACTGATTTATACTGAATGGTCATACTCAGATGGAGTATTTCTCTAACACTCTCCTAAGAATCTTCTAATGCTATTAGGGAGTAAAGAACTTTAGACATGATCTGAACAACACATTTGTTCATGAAATTACAATATTTATACCACTCTATAGCATGGAACATAGACCCATAAATCACAAGCTAGATTAGAATTACTAAGCCTTAAGTAATGCAACTCCTTACTATCAAGCTTAGCAACACTTCTCAAATACTCCCTCAACTATACTATTCCCCTTTGTATACCATATTCACTTGTTTCACTTGATATATTCACATGGGCATTGATAAATCCGTTTACTAAAGACTAAACTAAACTAAATCCTCTAATAATGGTCAAACCTAACTCGGAATCATGAAGTACTGCACATAACACCATCATACTATTCTGAACCATCAATTAAAAACCCCAAACATTGTCATAACTACTCACTCGAGGATAATTCTTCTTATTACTTTCATAATTAAATTCAACCTCTTACTAGAAATTCGTTAATGCACCACACACCTATCCTCTTATACACCAACATAAATTTCAAGCCTATCTTCATAACCCCATATGCACTTCGAAACAAATACCCATAAGAGTATCTTTCTCATATTCACTAATACCTCTATCAATAGCAGGTTCCATGTACTAATCCTAGGAACACATGTATAGAAATATTCTCAACTAACAGAGTCATACACAAAAAGCTTTACTTCAATATTTCTTCATTTATAGACTTACATAAAACTAGCATACAACCATCTTTCCCAACATAACATATTTACTCTCTCCAATCTATGCAACTAATCATCATCACTATCTTTACCTAAGAGAAGGTCACTGAAAGGTTGGAATACAAGGTCTTGAAATATGAAGGGATACCAAATATACTTTACACTTTACTGAGGTCTAGGGAATAGAGTATTCATTACATAGATTCATTAAAGAGATTAAACCTGAGGACGTCAAGATATAGATATGAATACTGGAACTGAACATACTGTAAAGCATAAGTACGCAAGTCATGAGCTGCATGACCTGAATTTTGGAGTTCATAACTTTAAGGAATATGATTTCAACCGTTAAATGTGCTTGAACTACTCGTACTAAGAATTGGAAGAATACATGATCCTCTATTACATATATGAACATGATCTATGATCATGGAACTAACACGTAAGGCATGAGTAGATATTGGGACAACTAAAATACCAATACTGAAATAAGAATGGGTTGAGCATCATCCTCACTTTCTAATGTTCTATAACATACTTGCATCACTACTAGAATATGAGAGCTTGACTTGGCTACTCGTTCTATTATCTCCCCCTTATCTTTAAGCCATCATTCTAAGTCTGAGGAACCCTTTACTAAACTCTAAACTAGACTACACTCACTGTATTCTAGTGTCTAGAACATAATAATACATGAAAATAACAAACTTACGCTAAAAGAATACACCTAAAAGGATAAAATCCACTTCTAATTCTTCCTTCTGAGGTACAACTCTATCTTTCTACGGCCCCACTAATCATCATATAATATCTTGGACACTTGGAAACTTAGAATCTTCATGAGTGTCACCACATCCTAAGTTCACACCTTCTAGAGCTTCAGCTCTCATTTCTACTCGCTCAATCTTCAAAGATTCAAACTTAGATTCTAACACTTAACATGGATGTCTTCAACCTTTAATAAACAATACTGCTTTCGTCATAGCCTACTAATATCGTATCTCTAAACTTATATTTATAAACCATGAGAATAAAAATCATACCAACAGGGCTCAACATCATCCATCCATAACTCAACTCCTTAACTTAGCTATGAAGAACATCATATACTATATAACTAGCCTCCTTCCTCTTAGCAATTCAATGACACTACTAATCCCACAAAACACATAATAACCTTAGAAAATAATGCAACCCCATATCACCTTGGTTATACTTCTTCAGTATACATACAACATCATGCTTAGTTATGAATTAAAATGGGCTCAAACTCTTGCACATACTGTTCAAGCCTACTAGATCACTTTCATATAACTATCATCACTAACCAAGAAATTATTCCATCCATCTTGATGACCATCAATTGTTCAAACTTAATGTCTAGTACTAAACATAATTTAACAACCCACCTTACATACAATTATCACTTGGAAGCTACAAAATTAAACATCAAGAAACACTAGTCCACTAGATCTTCATAATAATAGTAATAGGTCAAAATAATATGACCTATATCATTACAATCCATTAGAAAATACTACTCTTACACATCACTACTATTTAACCTTCCATATACCTAAATTGATGGTACTCAATCACCAAAAACTTTATTAATATCCTATACTTTTTAATCATAATAAATATCATCAATAACTCCTTCTATACTTTAAGTATACAACAATTCTCTTTAAGTAATAACTCCTTTTGTACCTCCATTAAACTAACACACAAGGGACTATCACCTCAACACATCTCGACAACATACACGAGTTTATCTCTATACTTTCTATCAATCATCATTCCATCTTTTCTTGTCACTACTCTTCTATACCCATACTACCAGCTATAATAAGGTTCTACTATTCATAAATCAGAACACTAAAGTTCATAATACCTCTAGAATGCACACTTTATTTAATAGTCTAGGATCATACTATCTCCTCTCATGAGCATTATTTGTATTAAAGGAATAATAAGGAATTTGAATAAATATCTAATTTTTTGTCAACTGAATAACTCATGGGGATAAGGACATAAATTTTAACTTAAGGAATTCAGCATACTAGGGAGCTCCTTTCAAGCTCCTTGTGTAACTTCTGAAGTTTCTACTAGTAAATCTTAGTGCATTATTTGGAAAGGAATTGGAACTTGCTAATCATGTTATATCAAGAATAAGCCATAGATAAAGAATTTTAGGGTAACACATGAGTAGATAGAAGATTCTGAAGAAACAACTTTATAACACGATCTAAAGTATGAATGGAGGGAAGCTTTTCTTAAATGCCTTGTAGCCTCTCAAAGAAAAGCACAAACATCTCCATACCATTTCTCAAGACTCTACTAGACATGGCTTCTTAGACACCCTAGGACACTTGAACCTTGTGCTCTGATACCAAGTTTGTAATGCCCCAAAAATGGTCCTGAGATATCACATGAAGCTTAGGACCATAAGTGATGCTAAGCTGACCTTTCTACTGGTATAACTCATAAGCAACTGGATAAAATACATAAATCTAAATGAAATTAGTAGAAGATGACTCTTTTATGAATCTGATAAATACAGAACTAAATTAAAATGATTACAATTCTACTTTTTCAAAATAATACTAGAATTAAATACATTAACTCTACTGACTGTCTATGAAGACTATACTAGTATTGACTTTAGGTAGTCGGGACATGACCCCCATCTTCCTCAAATCTACATGACTGTATAAATAAAAATAAAATATTGCTCAATCTACATGACTAACTCGAGCCCTTGAATCAAAAGAACTCGTCACCTACTGATTGGAAGCTACAAACTGTCTGAATATGGTATGCATGATACAACTAAACTGATACTTATATTATGAGATAATGTAGCATATGTACATATATGTACATCAGTACTTTGAGGATGTAATGAGTATATAGGGGTGAATGCAAAAGTAAAACATCATCTCATTATCATAATTTGTAAAATAATGCATGCTAAATGTAACTGACTCACCTAAGCTGGAATATCTGAAATACTGAAATCATGAATAATAAATAAATCATACTTTATAAATCTAGTAAGGAATAACATTTAGTTCTGAAAGCTATACTCGTATTCTATCTGTAAATAATACTATCTAAGTTTAGAAAGAGCTTACTTCTAAAATCTGAAATCTAAAGGCTGAAGTCTGTAATTATTATCTTTTTGTAAAGAATAATCTGAGTAAACTTTGTGAGCCTTTACCCTTAGTTGTCTAAAATATTTTCTATTAGGGAAATCTGTTCTGCAAGGGAAAATACTTTATCTGAAGCTTATTTGTAAGAAAAATACTTTTTCTTAAGGGTTTAGAAATCTGAAAACTTATTCTGTATGGGAGGTTCTACTAACCGACATAAACCATGCGAGAATTCATGGAGTCCAACATTCTTATACCCCTAAGGAGGAATCCTCACTTTGGGGAGATTAGTCATACTCTTGCCGAGGAGTATAACCTATCTAAGTGATCACATATCTATCATCCACGTTGAAGTGGGAACAATCTAAATCCTACGTTGGCACATAGTTCTGGGATATGAAACAGTAGTAACGTACCCAAATCGGTGCTAAATACTACTCCTACTAAATTTGTATGCTCATTCGGATGCAAATACACTTTAAAATAGTATAATGATTTATAATGAAAACTAACAATATATCTGTAGAGCTAAATCTGTAATCTGAACCTGTAAAGTAGATTTCATAGCTATTTTGAGACCAAAAGGTCATGTTTTATTAATAATCTTAAAAGGAATCTAGTCATAGGGTGCTTATAGCACAACAAATCTTGAAATAACAATCTTTAATTAGCGCTTAATGACCCATGCATCAAATTCATGTTAAAACATCATATTGTTCATGCTTGGTAATATAAACATTTATAAATCAACTTAAAATCTGGAAATTTCTGCAATATACATGAAAACATGAACATAAACATGCAACTCAACTTCTAAATCACTTAAAATCTCATAATTTTATAAATAGCAATATTAGGTACAAAACCTAACTTTAATTTCATGGAAAATCACATAAAATTCAGTAAATTATAATTAAAATATGTTTTGGGCACAAGGATGAAAGAATTATCCTAATTGAAAAACTCCACTTATCTCAATTGAGGAACTAGGTGCTAAAACTTGAATCTTGGATCCCTATTGATGCTTTGGAGATGAATTCTTAGAGTTCATGAATTGGGAATCCTTAATCTTGAATTTTCTTGGAGAATTAATGGAGAAATTGGGTTTTATTGGAAGAAAGTTTGATGATCTAGGGTTTTATTTTGAGAAAAATTTGAGAATTTGGGCTTCTCAGCGATGCGGGGCTATTGCGAAGGGCCACTGGAATTGACGATTGTCATTTGGCCTACCTCCGCAACGCACCAAGTGCCCAGATGGCACACTGTCATCTTAAAAACTTCATAACTCCTTGACCTAGTGTCGGAATTAGTCAAACTTAGTATCGATGGAAAGCTTATTCAATTTCCCAGACAATGGGTGGTCTAAATCTGGAAAATTCCATATGAAATAAATATTCTTCATTTTTGAATTTATACCTTAATATTCTAGGAATGAATTCAAGCTAGGAAAGCTATGGGGTGTTACAGTTATCTCACAAAAAATCCCTATTTTAACATCACAGCATGATAGGGATATGTTGGTTACTCAAACAACACAATCAAGCCCGCGTGTACCTTTGTTACTCACACTTCATCAAGGTAGCCCAAGAGTTGGTCGCTAATTTTCTTTTTCTATTTTAAACTTATGAATTTTACTCTTAATTGTTATTTCTGATCTCCTATTACGTTCAAGCAATGGTGGAGTAAAAATAAAGGACCTAAGAAATAAATAAGGCATGTTGTACTCCTTGGCCCTTATATGAAGAATGTAATTCTTTATTTGGGCTCAACAAATCCTGGAATATAGACATATGTTTCCGCTTTCTAGCTCTCTTCTTTAGGTTCAATTGGCTCAATCAAGATCTGACTATCCAAATGCAATGTGGAAAAGTTCTTAGAATGAGGTCCAATATTCCTAACTTAGGAATTGCATTCTTATTTACATCTCCACACAACTCTAGTATGCTTTAGTTAATAATGACAATATCCTTAAAAATATAAGTAATTAATGACTCCTCTAATTTTAGCTCCTCAAGTTGGCTTATTAGAATTGTTTCAGTCTAACACCACCCATAACTAAATTTTTGGGCATTACACGCAAAAAATTTTGCATTCAACTCTACTTGTAAGTGGTTATTATCAAAGCCAAACCTATCAACCTTCAGAATAATCTCATGATTGATCTTTGCAAGGTGTGTCATTATTTGTATCAGGATACCCTTATTTTCACACAATATATCTTTAATATTTATGCAAGAATGCACCACATCAAAAAGATAAGGATCAATAATAAATAAGTATTCATCACACCATACCTTTTTTTGGCCAAATTGCATATCAAAAAGAGTACATATACACTAGCGTATGCCTAAAAAGTAATAGAGAAAAAAAATGGCAACTTCAACAATTCTAATATGTTAATCTAGAACCATATTCCCTAGAAATGGTCCTAAAATAATGATTTCGACCAAACTATACCTCCAATTGAAGGATAAAGTGATCGCTATCAAAATATAGTAACCCAACTAAGTTGGAGTAGATCACATAGGGAATACATAAAAAACCTTTCTTGAACTTGTTGAAATCACCAGGCAGTACAAAAAGTAAATGAGGGATTTCCTAAAATAGAAAAAATTAAAAAGAACTAGATGCTTATGTTTGTAAGTAATCTAAGATGAACACTAGGCTTGTGTTCCCCCTGGCTTTAAACTTTATAGATTTATCATGCATTGTAAAACTATTCCAATACATTGCATAAAGAATCAAATAAGTTATATACCATCAACTGTCTCATGTACTCTTTAATAGATTTCACCCTTTACCTTTTGAGTTGCAAGGTGTCACCTTGCTAATCGTAATCCTAGATCCAGTTTGAATATTGTATTTTTATTCTTATGTTATCATATGAAAGATAATCTTCTTAAGTAGATAATGTAGGTAAGCTTATTTTAGGAATTAAGTTCAAATTAATATTGTGATCTATTTTGCGTGATCTTTACCTCCCAGGAAGGCTCATAGTGAATACAGGTGGTATCCAAATGTGTACACCCATTAAGAAGATAATTAAATCCAATAAAAGCATAATACAAGCAAGAATCATTAACTAGAATAACTTGGCACTTCCTCTACTTTGTTGATCCGCTAGGGTTCCCACAACCTAGCTAAGGGAATTAGCCTCTCATAGTTGCTATATAATTCATGGAATTTACAGATAAAATTATAGAATCAATCACACAATAATGAAAGAAGAAAGCCTAAAGTATCAAATTAAATAACAAACCAAGAACACAAGAGTATATGGTGGGTAAGCATAGCCCCAAAGGGCAAAAACTAGCCTCCAAGGGCCTATGGGTTAAACCCTAACTTGAATTGGGTTACCATATTTTTCATCAATTGTTTTAGCATTTTTTTGGAGGTGTAGCTTTAGGTGATATCAAATTTTGGCACTGTTGCCATGGATTACGCTGATTATTGATCGAAGTAGTTGAATTTTTTAGGTTTTTGTTTTCTATTTTAAGTTGGGCATATGCCTAACACCACGAGTTAAGGAAATTTCTTAGTCCCACTATATCCTAACCATGAGAGAATTCTATAGACAAATTATACGATTATAGAACACGTACATGAATGCCATCTTGAAGGGGTTTTGGATCATCCTAATATTATGCCTCCTTCTCTTTAGGATGTTCAAAACATTATTTAATGGAGAATTAAGTATTTATTAGTAGAAGCTGCTAACAAGAGGAAGGAAGAAGATGATCAAAAAGTAGAGCTAGCAAGGTAGAGACAAGAAGCAGATCGTCGAGCAACACTAGACAAAAATCAAGAACAAGATCAAGTAATCACAACCTACCAATAGTTACCTCCATATCATGTTCTAGAGAAGGATATGGGATATGTTGACCTAACGAGACAGGAGTCATTATTCCTCCTGAATTTCCACTAAGTATGAAGTTTGGCATTACAAGTGCTATGATCTAGCTCTTGAACCTGAAAGGTGTGTTTTTGCAGACTTAGGTTGTACTTTTATTCATTGGCTGGTAAAGCTTCATTGTGGTTGGGGAACTCCCTAAAAAATATTAACTACTTGGAATGACTTGCGCAAGTAGTTTTTAGACTGTTTCTTCCTTCCAACCAAAATATTTCAATTGAAAAATAACATATATAACTTTATGCAAATACATTATGACTCAAGGTATGATTCATGGTTTCAATTTATAAAGAAGTTTAGTATGGTACCTACTCATTGCATTTGAGGGACTAAGAAAGTAGTTTGGGCAAATGTCTACTACTTTGAATTAGAGGCAGTCGAGCACCCTTCCAAGCAATACAGTTTAAAATCCTAAAAATAACAATTAGTATCTTGAAATCACCACTCAGTGTGGTCAAACTATTGTTGATAACCCTTTGCCTCCGCTTGATAAGTAGAGAAATAATTATACTATGGTTGATGTGACACCTTAAGTGGAGTCAAAAAAAGATATAAGTTTTGATGGTGATACTATAAAGGAAAAAGGTAAGGGAAAGGTCGATGAGCCTAGAGTGAAGAAAATTCCACAACCTCCCCAACCTTTTCCTCAAAGGTTAAAATAAAAAAAAGTAGGAAAGTTCAAGGAGTTCATTGATATGCTGAAGGAGTTGAGCTTGAACAACATACTTTTTGAGGCTTTTAAGCAAATGCCTGGATATGTGAAGTCACGAAATAATTTTTCACTAAGAAGTTGATGATGAGTTTTTAGCCTATTGGTAATGTGCATAATTCAAACGCTATTACTTCCAGATCATTAGTAGAAAAGAAGGAAGACCCCAGCTCTTACTATTTTGCGTGCTATTGGGCCATTCAACCTCTAACTGGATTTATGTAACTTGAGAGCTAGTATCAATCTAATATTAATGGTAGTGTATAAGCAGTTAGGGTTAGGGGCACCCAAACCTACATCAATGAAGTTATTAATGGTCGACCAATCTTTGAAAAAATTGGTGGGTATTTGTGTGAGGTATTGGTAATGGTGGAATCCTTAATATTTCCAGTTGAATTCATAATTATTGACTATGACATGGACTTACAAGTCCCTATTATATTAGTTATACCTTAGCTAGCCACAGGGATGGTATTGATTGATATGTAGTTGGGGCAGATAAAGTTCTGACTAAACAATGAGCAGGTGATCTTTGATGTGTATCAGTCAGTACAACAACCATATAATATGTAAGTAGTGTATGTGATACACACTATTAATTATGGTTTTGATATTGAGATTGTTCCCATTAAAGATAGACTTGAGTTTTATGTGTTATCAATGGCAATCATAAATTTATATAGTGTTGGCATCAATGATTCTGATGAGATGGTTACCACATTGTATGCTAGAGGTTTTCACAATTTTTCTCTAAGAAAGCTTGATCTTGGTCTGAAGAATAGAACCACTCCTTCGCACAACTATCCATTAACAAGCCACCAATTTTGGAATTGAAAACCCTCTTAGCTCATTTGAGGTAGGCATTCTTGGGGTTCACAATATTTAACCAGTGATTATTTCTACAGATTGGGCAGAGTCATAAGTTGGAGCTTTAATATCAGTGTTCTAGGGGTTCAAGAGAGTCATTGTATAGACCATTGAAGACATTGAGGGGAAATCACCAGGTATATGTACTCATAAGATACAACTTAACTCGAATTAATTTCATAGCATTGAGTATCAATGACAATTTAATCCTCCTATGTAGGAGGCTGTGAAGAAAGAAATTATTAAGTGGTTAGGTTCTGTTGTGGTTCACACCATAGCAATTAGAAAGTTAGTCAACCCAATTCAATCTGTGCTGAAGAAGGGTTAAATCACTATGGTTCCCAATGAAAAGAACAAACTTTTGTCCATGAGATCAATCACCAGTTTAAGAGTTTTAATGGATTATAGAGATCTTAATACTTAGACCCAAAAGGACTATTTCCCTATGCCATTTATGGATTAGATGCTTGATAGACTAGCAGGCAGGGTTGGTATTGTTTTGTTGATGGGTACTCGAGATACAATCAGATTCCTGTTATCCCAGAGGTCCAAGAAAAGATGACTTTAGTTGCCCCTAAAGGACCTCTATATTTTAAGAGAATTCCATTAAGATTATGCAAAGTTCCCGACACCTATCAGCGATGCTTGATGACTATATTTTCTATCATGGTGGAGGACATAATCATGGTATTCATGGATTATTTTTCAGTAGTTGGAGGATTCCTTTAATGATTGTTTATCCCATCTAGCCAATTCAATATAGATATGTGAAAAGTATAATCTAGTATTGAATTTGTAGAAGTGTCATTTAATGGTAAAAAAGGCATTTTTCTCGAGCAAAAGATCTCAAAATTGGCATTGAGTTAGATAAAGAAAAGATTGAGGTAGCTGAAAAGTTGCCACCACTAGTCACATTTAAATGTATACAAAGGTTTTTTAGAGGTTCGTCAAGGACTTCTTTAAAATTGCAAATCCGCCATTGATGTTAGGCGTAGTTATACACTTTAAAATGGTCATCATAGCTAATTAAGAATTTTTTTAAGGAAAATTATTATTCTTTAAGTTTTAATGATGATATAAATAATAATATAAGTGTTTAAATATGTTATTAGAATGTGTAAAGGTGTTTTTAAACATGTTTGGGTTCAAATCGATCATTTAGAGTCTAGAGGAGAAAACTAGTTTTGCTAGCTTGAGCTAGGTGTGGTTCTAGTTTATCGCGATGTACTCTAATGTGTGTAATGAGTTACTAATGGTTTATATTGTATAATTATGTGTGTAAAAACTTGTTTGTAATGTTTAAAGTTAATATTTTTCAAGTCAAGAGTAAAACCATTAAATAAATATCAAAACGGGCAGCCCTACTCTTAGCTCGAGTTTTTAGTTAATCGCTGTAAATGTTCTGTTGTGTTGAGCTCTAATCTATGGTATTTGATGATGTAGGATTTTTGTGGAGTATATTATGTTGATATGTTGATAAGGAACAGGCTGAAATGCAAGTGGAAATAACACAAAAAGGATTGGGATCGGCAACAAATGCACAGGGAGAAGTTTTGCGTCAAAATGCCAATACCGGTGAGGGCAGGCGATAAGAAGCTAACGCCCGCTCCATACCGATGGTATAATCCAGGAGGAACCTCTTCCAGTCCAGTGAACTAATGCCTGTGGCACCCCAAACAGTTTGGGGATCCAAGTTAGGCGACACCCTCTCTATTCTTTCACGGCCAATTTCCTTCCTACTATAAATATGCGACCTTAATCACATTGTATTCACTTTGGAAAGTCTTTGGGAACTTGTGAAAGTTGATTAAAATAAAAATTAGGTTTTATTATTTTTACTTTAGATTTTTAATAGATTTAAACATGTATTCAAGCATTTGGATTATGATTATGTCGATTAGTTGCTAAACACCCCCTTTGCGGGGTTAAAGCCAAGAACATGACTACTATTGTTTAGAATTGAGTTTGTTTGAATTTATTATCATATTTGGTTTCTCATTTATCCTTGTTTTAACTATTCTAAGGATTCATGACCCTTAGCATACATATATTGTCGACCTTGTGATCTATGAAGGGGGAATAGGAAGATAAAATGTGGGGATAAGCAAAGCAAGGTTCTTAGTCTTTTATTTAATAAGGAATTTAAATTAGCATCTAGGATAGGAATATACCTAGAAGCCTTTCTTGGTTCCCATATAGGATGATATCTTAATGGATCTAATTGGATTATGAAATCCCCGCTAAACGTAGTAGTTTTAATGTCCAAGTAGGTAGAAGATTAGAGGTCGGGACATCATGATCATACAATAAATCCTATGAATCAACAACCAAGATAAGATATTTAAGGAATGAAGTTCAATATCATAGTATGATTGTTTGTAGTGATTTACCCTTGGGTTTCCATCCATTAATTGTTCAAGTCTGTGATTTTACGCACTGTTTACTCTAGTTTAGTTTACAAATATTTAAAACTCTTTTGGTTACGCGTGCAATGGATTTATCTTAATAGTAATCTAGAATTGAATATTTGTTATAACAAGTCTCCGAGGGATCTATATTTGGATTTCTTTGAGGCCACTATATTACTTGGTAGACCACGTACACTTGTGTGTACGCTGTTAAGTTTTTGGCGCCATTGTCGGGGACTTGTAAATTGACAACTACTTTTGTTTTGGTTTTAATTTTTTGATTTATTTGGTGATTTACGCTAGTTCTTTTGTATTGAATTTGTAGAAGGTTGAAAAATTAGTAGGCTGGAACGAGATAGGGTATCGGTTAAAGTAAACCCCATACCAGAGCAACTGTATCATTAATTGAGGAGAGAAGTAGAAATTCTCCACCAATTCGTAAATTTTCATAAGGAACAAGATAATCCTTCTCTCATTTCTAAGGAACAGTTAGCCCGCATGACAGTTCGTAAAGTGGCAATCCCACTTCCGACAAATTTAACCTCCCCTTTTTTTAAATTGACTGGTGAAGGTAATTTTGAGATGAAAAAAGAACATGGTGCAGCTGTTGATTAGCGGTGGACAGTTTATGTGGCTTTCACATGAATATCCACAAGACCACCTATGGAACATTTTGGAGACTAGTGATATATTCAACCCTATAAGTATGTCAACGGATTATGTAATGGTAACATTATTCCCCTTTTCATTGTTGGGAAAATAAAAAAAGTGGTTGTATTGAGCCGATAAATTGAATCACAACATGGGATGATGAAGCCCAAAAACTCCTTATCTAATTTTTTCCATCAGGCAAGACTAGAACACTTTGTAGTGAGATTGTGTACTTCAAATAGAAGCCAAATGAGAATTTCTATCATGTATAGGAGCACTTCAAGGCTCTTTTTTGGGACTGTCCATATCATCAGCAGTCCAATGAGGTATTAGCTCACACTTTTGTTGAAGCACTTGACCATAACACAAAATTTTTTCTAGATTCAGCTGCAGGTGGTCAAGCTTTGGAGTTGATATATGATGATCTCTATACTTAGTTGAACCAGATTGTAGAAGAAAATCCTGAGTGGCATTCAGAATCAATAAATGCCACATAAAAGGTTGCAGGTGTATTAGAGGTGGACAAGTTTCTACTATATCTGATGATTTTTGCACTACAAAATAAGATAAGCAACATGAAGTTAGGGGCTACATAGCCTTCAACCACAGTTAATGCAATCCAAGAGACTGGAGGTTGGTGTAAGGTTAGTGGTAACAATGGGAATTCAACAATAATGTGTGCTTGAAATTTTGAGTATGTAGAGGTCGTAGGCAATTCTCAAATGAAGAATTACCAAAATGCCCAAAATCTTAAGTGCCAGACTCAACACCCAATTCATTACTAGAACAATCAACAACAACTGTCCTAGTAGCCGCAGGTCCAGAGTAATTAGTACACTACTCAACAAACAATGTTGAGTAGATGTTGAAACAAATTATAGCTGGTTAGGCACAGTTGGTTGTGGAAATACAGATCTAGCAAATGGCTATAAGAAGTTTGGAGTTGTAGGTGCGGCAGATGCAACAGGCACAAAATTCCAGGACCCAAGGTGGTTTATCATGTATTATTGAAAACCCTAAACAAGTAATGTCAATTACTTTGAGGAATGGTAAGAAGATGAAGGATAAATCTCCAAAGAAAACTAAGGAGGTAGATAAAGAGTTGAGTCCCCCAAATATTTGTTATCAAGTTTTAAATATTCAAGAAAGTCTGAATACTTAAAAAAAAATTCATGGAACAGGTGAAAGAGAGACCGCCCCTACCTTTCCATAGAAGCGTATAAACGCAAAGGAGGATGCATGCTTCAAAAATTTCATTGATACGTTTAGAGAGCTTTATATAAACCTTTCCTTTTAGATATTTTACAGGCAATTCCAAATTAGACTAAGTACTTAAAGGATATGGTTACTAACAAAGTTAAGTTGCATGATAGTGAGATAGTAGCACCCACTAAGGAGTGTAGTTCTGTGGTGATATAGAAAATACCCTAAAAGCTCAAAGACATTGGGAGTTTCACTCTCCTAATTCAAAGTGGCAATAGTGAGGTCGTTTATGCATATAGTGACTTGGGGTAAAGTATCTACTTGATTCCCCTATCCTTGGTTATGACATTAGGCCTAGGGAAGCCGAGACCAATTACGGTGATACTATAGTTAGCATACCAGAACCTAGCCCATCCCAAAAGAATCATAGAGTATGTTCTCCTCAAGGTTAGTATATTTATTATTCTTGCTGACTTTATTGTTTTAGATTTTCAAGTAGATGAAAGAGTGCCAGATCTTGGGACATCCATTCTTAGTAACGGGAGGAGATTTGATAGATGTGAGAGAGTGCATACTCGAAATAAGGCAGGATAATAAAATGGCAGTGTTTAAAGTGTACAAACTGCTTAAGACACTATCCCACTACAATAACTTTGCATGATTACCTTAATTGAGAGGGATAAGTATGGGGTGGTGGAGTTTGTTCTACAAAAGACCTTTTCAGACTTCCTTATTGAGCAACCCAAGCCTCAAATACCTAAGCCTGACATGATGCAATAAGCCTAAAAATGATAACGTCAAGAAAATTATTGGGGTTAGGAGTTCACACTCAAGAGGTCAAAAATGAATAAGGAGATGGCATTCTAGTGTGAGAAAGCGAATGAGGGAATATGGTTAAGTCACAGGTTGGCTCGTGCTACGACACTAAATCAGGTATTGCTTAGGGGGTTACCCGAGTTATGTAGCTATGTTTTCTTTTAAGTATTTCAGGTTTTACTTCTCTAGTTTTTTATTATTTGGTCACGGTTAAAGGGAAGTCTGAGTAAGTGTGGGGTCCCTGTACCCTCTTGATGTAAGAATATGCCGCTAGATAGGCCTAGAGGCCTCAAGGAGTATTTTTATCTCTACTTTTAAAGAATGCTTTAGGTACAAAGTAGATTTTTTAAGTGTGGGGTGAAGAAATTCCTATTTTAGGGTAATTTTAAATATTTTTGTTAATAATAAATAAGATATGTTCTTGTTGGTGCTTTCGTCGATTGCATGATGCAAGTATTTTAATGGTAAAGAGCATGTGGTCTGAGTGAATTGATACTTTTGATACACCTAGGCTCTTGATTATAGCTCTTGTACTTGTTGGCTTAATTTTGAATTCGTGTGATTGTTTAGTTGAGAGTCTATGATAACCCCACTTGAGTTGAGCATATGCCACATGGGATGTAAGGTTGTTGCTTATTCCTTGTTGCATGTGATGTCTAGAACTTACGTGGTGTGTGTGCAATGAGAAATAATGAGTGTTAGTTTAGGAGATGATATAGGCATTTCTTGTATATCCATGTTTGATACTTTCTTTTCACCCACCCTTGTGCATAATCCAAGTTAACCCTATTCAGCCCTTCGCTTATTCTTTGGCAACCTCATATATAGCCAAATCCCCTTATTTGATTGACCTTAATTTGATCCAAAATCTCTAAAGAACTTTATTTAAAATTCAATGAAGTAAGGAGTTTTAAAATTCAAGTCGGGAAAAGGTGAATATGATGCCCAAAAGTAGTTGTTATTGGTGGGTAAAATTGACGTGTTGGGGTTCAGAGTTGAGTAATGGAAATAAAAAAATTTGTTCAATTTGAAAAAGTTATGAATAGAGCACTCCCACCATAGTATAGATAAGTGATCTTAATGATAAGGGGCAAAATGAAAGAATGGAGTAAAAAAAGGGGGGTGTAAAGTGGTTATCAAAGATGAGCTAAATGACAAATGTGATGCATTAAAGGTCTTAGGCAAGATAATTACAATTACTGGCCAAAAAAATTCCTACTCTTCCCTTTGTCTACATTACAACCATTAAAGACCTATTTGTTCCTAAGCTTAACATTGTGATATTTTTTGAGTACTACACTTAGGGAAAGCCTATAGTTCACTATGCGTAACTTCTGAATTCTTTGTGAGAGTAAGTGAAATTTGATTTTTGTACACATTCAGTTATAAATTGCATTGATGTGAGTGATTATGGGTAACTCTCTTTTTGTAAGGGCACATATTTGATGATATTTATGTGAGTTGTATGATGTCTTTAATTGAATGATATGCATGATTTTCAAACTAGGTGATTCAATTCTTGAGGATAGAATGTTTTGAAGTAGTATTCTTGAACTCTCAATTGTGTACATAGCATTCTTAGTATAGTAACTTGCATTCTGTGCAGTCATTGTAAACTAGCTTGAGTTTCCTTCTTGTAGTAGGAATATAGAGTCTCCTCATAATATGATTCTTAGAGTAAAGAGTTATTTGAGGACGAACAAGATTTTAAGTGTAGGGTGGTGATGTTTGGTGTATTTATACAATTTAGAGTCATCATCTTAGCTTATTCAGCCTTGGTTTGAGGACAATTTGTGTGTTTTATGTTTTAATAATTATATAAATAATCATCTAAGAGTTTAAGCATGTTATTACAATTTTTAAAGGTGTTTTTAGACAAGTTTGGGTTCAAATGTATTAGAGTCTCGATGAGAAAACTTGGTTTGCTAGATTGTGCTAGGTGTTGTTTTAGTCTATCAAGAAGGATTATAATGTTTGTAGTGAGTTCCTAATGGTTTATGTTGTGTAATTATGTGTGGAAAAAATATTTTATAATTTTGAAAGTGCAATTAGATCAACTCAAGATTCAAAACACTAAACAAAGATCAAAGCAGGCAAGCCTAGTCTTAGCTCGAGTTTTTAGTTCATCATTATACATGCTTTGTTGTCTTAAGCTCTAATCTATGGTTTTTAATGAGGTACTAATTCTTGTGGAGTATATTTTGTTGATATATTTATGAGGAAAAGGATGAAATACAATTATAAATAACACCAAAAGGCATGGGATGGTGAACAAATGCATAAGTAAAAGTTTAACATCAACATGCCAATTCCAGTGAGGGAAGATAATTGCCCCCTCTATCATTGATCATTAAGCTAGGAGGATCCTCCTGTAGTTGGGTGGAATAAGGACCCCAGTTCCCCAAGCAGTTTGGGGATCTAAGTGAGGTGACACCCCCTCTATTTCTTCACGGCCAATTTCCCTCCTACTCTAAATCACGACCTTAATAACTTTGTATTAACTTTAGAATGTCTTTGGGAGATTGTGGAGGTCAATTGAGACAAAAATTATGTTTTACTATTCATTAATATAGCTTTTTAATAGATTTAAACATGTGTTCCAGAATTTGGATCATGATTATGTCGATTAGTGTATAAATGCCCCTTTTTTGGGATTAAAGCCAAGAACATAAACAAGACAATCATGAGGAACAAGACAACTTGCTTTTACATGAATTTTTCCACCATTCCTACAAATTCACATGGAAAAAGACAATCCTGCTTTCATGGTTGAAGACAACTAGCTTGCGAGATAGTTCGCAAAGTAGCAATCCCACTTCTAACAAATTTGACCTCCCCTTTTACGAAACCAGCTATTGGAGGTAGTTTTAAGATAAAATGGAGTATGGTAAGCTATTAATTAGCAGTGAACAATTTATGGGGATTTCACATAACGATTCACAAGTCCATCTATGGTAATTTCTGGATATTAGTGACACATCCATCCCTACGAGTGTATCAATAGATTATGATAGGCTAATACTATTCCCCTTTTCATTATTGGGGGAAGAAAGAATGTGGCAGAACGATAAGCCCGCAAATTCAATTACAAGATAGGATGACTTAGCCCAAAATTTTCTTATCCGATTCTTTCCATCGGGCAAGACTACAAGACTTTGCAGTGAGATTGTGTGCATCAAACATAAGCCAAATAAGAATTTATATCATGCTTGGGAGCGCTTCAAGGATCTTCTTTCGGACTGTACACATCATCTACAGTCCAATGAGGCATTAGCTCATACTTTTGTTGAAGCACTTGACATAACAAATATTTTACTAGATTCAGTTGTAGGTAGTCAAGATTTGTAGTTGACATATGACGAGCTCTATACTTTGTTGAATCAAAATGCCCAAGGAAATACCGAGTGGCATTAAGACCCAATAAATGCCATAAAGAAGGTGCAGGTGTATTAAAGGTAGACTAGTTTACTGCTATATCCACCCATATTTTTGCACTATAAAATAAAAATAAGCAACATAAAGTTTGGGGCTGTATAGCCTGCAGCCACAATTAATGCATTCCAACAAACTATAGGTTGGTGTGCGGTTTTTGGTAAAAGTGGGTATTCAATAAGAATGTGTGCTATAAATCCTGAGTCCATTATAATCGTGGGAAATGGTAAAAGGAAGAATTATAGGAATGCCTAAAATCTTAAGTGGCATCCTGAGCACCCAATTTATTACAGGAACAATCAGCAACAACAATCTCAGCAGCCATAGGTCTAAAGTAATTAGACTAATATGCAAACGAACAATGTTAAGGAGATGTTGATACAAATTATAGTTGGTCAGGAACAGTTGGATGCGGATATAAAGAGCCAACAAGTGGCTACCAGGAGTTTGGAGTTATAGTTGGGGCAGATTCATTAAGCATAAAATACCAGGCCTAAAGGTGGTTTGCCAAGCAATTCTGAAAACCCTAAACAATTAATGACAATCACATAGAGGAGTGCTATAGAGCTGAATGAAGAACCTTTAAATAAAACTAAGGAGGTAGATGAAGCATTGAGTCCTCCATTGGATTCTGAACAAGTTGCTGAAAATTCAAGAAAGCCTAAGTGCTCAAAAATAAAAGTTGCTGAATAGATGAAGGAGATAACACCACTACCTTTCCCATAGAAGCATATAAAGCAAAAGTAGGATGTATATTTCAAAAAGTTCTTTGACACTTCAGAGATCTACATATTAACTTTCCTCTTTTAGATGTTTTTCATAGAAATGCCCAAGTATGCTAAATACTTAAAGGATATGGTCACTAACAAAGTTAAGCTATAGACTGTTGAGATAGTAGCTCTCACTGAGGAGTGTAGTTCTATGGTGATGCAGAAAATACCCCAAAAGCTTAAACACCTTGGGAGTTTCACTCACTTAATTTAAAGTGGTAATAGTGAGGTGGTCTATGAACTTAGTGACTTAGGGGAAAATATCAACTTGATTCCTCTCTCCTTGGTTAAAACCTTAGGCTTGGGGAAGTCGAGACCGAGTATGATGACACTCTAGTTAGATGATCGGACCATAGCATATCCCAAAGAAATCATAGTGTATGTTCTCATAATGGTTGGGAAGTTTATTATTTTTGGTGAATTTATTGTTTTAGTTTTGTAGCAAGATAAAAGAATGCCAGTCATCTTGGGACTTTCATTCTTTATAATGGGAGGTTTTTTGATAGATGTGAGAGAGGGTACACTCACAATAAGGATAGATGATAAAGAGTCGGTATTCAAATTTTACCAAACGTGAAAGACATTTTCCCACTACAAATACTTCTACATGATTACTATGATTAAAAAGGATAAACATGGGGTGGTGGAGTATATTCGATAAAAGACCTCATCGGACTTCCTCTTTGAGCAGCCCAAGCCTCTAATACCTATGCCCGACGTGATACATATTGATATGCCTAAAAATGCTAAAGTTGAGAAAGTTGTTGACCTTGAGAGTTTACACTCAAGAGGTTAGAAATGAATAAAGAGATGGCGTCTTAGTGTGAGAAAAAGGATGAAAGAATATGGTTGAACCAGAGATTGGGTCATGAGAAAAGGGATGAAAGAATATGGTTGAGCAAAGATTAGGTCATGCCATTCCACTAAATTGGGCACTGCATGGGTGGTAACCCAAGTTAAGTAGGTATGTTGTTTTTTTCAGTATTTTAGTTTTTAACTAGTTTTTGTTATTATAGAGTTAGGGATGATGGGAAGTCTAAGTACCTAAAAACCTGAGATAAGGAGCTTGGCGAATACTATGGGTTCCCTGGACCCTATTGAGGTAATAAGATGCGTCTATTTAGGCCTATTGGCTGCAGGGAGTATTTCTATCTCTACTTTTAAAGTATACTTTGCGGACAGAGTTGATTTTAATGTCTAGATGGGGAAATTCCCATTTTTAGAGTAATTTTAAAAAAATTTATTAATAATAAATGTGAGATGTTCTTGTTAGTGCTATAGTTGATTATGTGATGCATGTGTTTTGATGGTAAATACCATGTGGGTTGTTTGAATTACTACTTTTGAGACACCTAGACTTTTGACTATGACTTGTACTTGTTGGCTTAATGTTGAATTTATGTGATTGTTTAGTTAAGAGTCTATGATGATCCCACTTGAGTTGAGCATGTGCCACGTGTGATGTGAGGTTGTTGTATATTCCTTATTGCATGTGATGTCTAGAACTTTCCTGGTGTGTGTGCAAAGCAAAATAAAGGGTGTAGGTTTAGGAGATGATATAGGCATTTCTTTGAAAGCCATGCTTGATACTTTCTTTATACCGACCCTTGTGCATAATCCTGGTTAACCTTATTCATCCTTTAGCTTATTCTTTGACAGCATCATATAGCCTAGTCCCCTTCTTTTATTGACCTTAATTTGATCCATAAACTCCTAAGATCTTTAGGTAAAATTCAATTGAGTAAGGAGTTTGTAAATTCAAGTAGGGAAAAGGTGATTTTGAAACCGCAAATTAGTAGTATTGGTGGGTAAAATTGATGTATTCTTGTGTGTAGTTGTGAATAGAGCACTCCCACCATATTGTAAGTAAGTGAGCTTAGTAAGATGGAGCAAATAAAAGAATTGCACAAAAAATAGAGCGTAAAGTAGTTATTAAAGATGAGTATAATGCCCTGAGTCTGTACCCCAGACGTTGCAAGGTGATCATAATCCCAAGGGACCATAGGCTAACCCATGAATGGTACCTACTATAATAACCGAATAATAATACTTTAATTAAGCAGAAATTAGGTAGAAACTTTCCCTAAGGTTTAAAACTGAAAGAAAACACTGAGTATGGTATATCCATACCAAAACTGAACATCTGTCTATAAATACTCTAGTCTAAAAAGCCTCAACTATCTGAACAAGGAGTTAATGGGAAAATTACCCAACTAACTTCGACTACTAAAATAAATCGAGTACTGAAATACTGACATAATAAATTTGTCCTCAAACTATGAGGACTCACCACTAAGTATACTGCTGATGGATTGGGTTGCTAAGTATGATCGGGAGCCTATGCATCTGAACCTATGATTTAAGATATTACATCGCAAAAGAAAGGTATGCATCAGTACTTTGAATATACTGGTATGCTAAGTAAGGTAGGCTGAGATGCATGCGTTCATATAACATTTACAATACTGACTAAATAAAATGAATATAACCGAATGAGATTACATGCATGAATATGTAAGCTATAACTGAGGTCATGATAACAATGGACACTAAGTTCTGAATTATTGATTTACTGATATCTAATTTTACTGATATTGTAGAACTGATAGCTAAATGACTGTAATTGAAAGTCCTAATTCTGTGGAACTGTGCTGAGTTCCATATAAAATTGAGTAACTGTATTTCACAGTCCTGATTCTGTAGAACAAAACTGAGTTCTATACTGAGACAGGAACTGAAACTGAGACTGTGGAAGGTAATCATCTAACTTACATGCCCTTTTCTGAATAGATTGGGGTAAAACTTATAAACCTAGTTGGAAGGGTAATAGTATCATGCCATGGATAAAGACAAATTGTGAGTTAACCCTCTCTGACAGGAAGCTCTTTTGTCAACCCTCGCTAGAAGAAAAACTCGTATGAGATGTATCCACCCTAGTTTAGCAGGAAGATATCTCAACCTACGCAAGCTATGAAGTTCTGTAACACAAGGATTGAAACTAAGGGTTGAACACTCTGCTGGCAGGAATGCCCCCATCCCTATGTTTGCTCTGTGCAAAATCCTAATCCCAACTGAATAGACACTGAACTGATTCCTAGATAATACTAGGATTGAACTGTTACTGATTATACTGTCTAACTAAAGTAAACTGAGTTCACTGAGTTCCGTTGACTGGTGGAATACTATTAAATTCTATTAACTGACTGAATTTACTGAGATCATAATTGAATACTAAACTGCATTGGAGTAATACTGAGTCTACTAAGTTTTTCCTAAGTTTTGTAACTAACTGAGAGTACTATTGATCATGACATGACTGAGATTATTCTGTAGCGAACACTGGCTCCAAGTAAACAGCTAAATTATCGAGTATTAAATTACCCCACGACTCGATAGCATGAAAAGTAAAGCATCACATGACCTTGCATAGCGTAGAAATGCACACTTGTTCATAATGCATCTATAGAGGCATTTCATCAAACACTTGTTCCTCAGTCTTTGAATCTAATAATTAAGGATTTCGACTGGACCTCTTCATAAGAGAGGCTTTTCTGAATATCTAGGCCCTCTATAGGGACAACAGTTGTTGGGTCACCAATGTACTTCTTAAGAAAGGAGACATGGAACATTGGATAGACTGAAGCTAAATATAAAGGCAACACAAGCTCATAATCTACCTTTTTGAAATGAATCAGAATTCGGTAAGGACTGACATATCGGGGATGGATCTTTCCCTTCTTGCCAAACCTCTTCACTCCTTTCATAGGAGAGATTTTTAAATATATATATTCACAAATATTGAACTCGATAGCCTTTCTACGTATATCTGCATATAATTTTATGTCAGCTCTGAGCTGTCTTAAGCCTTCTCCTGATCAGTTGAACCTTCTATAATGTGCCAAACACCAAGTCAGGCCCTACCACTGTGGCCTCGCCCACGTCAAACCAACCAATGGAAGATCTACATCTCCTTCCATAGAGAGCCTCAAATAGAGCCATCTGAATGCTGGAATGATAGATGTTATATGCAAACTCTATCAAAGGTAAGGGTCATCCCCACTACGTTTAAAGTCTATCACACACACTCATAGCATATCCTCTAAATTCTGTATAGTCTTTTCTACTTGACCATCTGTCTGAGGGTGAAAGGCTATGTTGAGGTGGACTTGGCTACCAAGATCCTTTTGGAAGGCTTTCCATAAATGAGAGGTAAACTGGGTACCTCTATCTAACATTACAGATAACAAAACTTCATGTAATATAACAAACTCCATGACATATAGCTTGGCATAGTCCTCAGCTGAATAAGAGTTATGAATTGGTAGGAAATGAGTTGTTTTGGTCATCCTATCTATAATGACCCAGTCTGAATTATTCTGACAATGAGTACGAGAAAAACCTATCACAAAATACATATTTACCTCCTCCCACTTCTAAGTGGGAATACTAAACTCCTGCATAGACCCACTGGGTTTCTGATGCTTAATCTTAACCTACGAATATGTAGAGTACTTAGCTACAAACTCTGTGATCTCTCTTAATCCCACTCCATAAATAGATCTCCCACAAATTACTATACATTTTAGAGGCCCTTGGATGAATAGAGTAACCCGCACTATGTGCTTCTACAAGAATTCGCTGTCTCAGATCATCTATACCTGACACTCATAGACAACCTTTACAATGCAATACACTATCTCACCCTTGGTAGAAAACCTCTATCTTCTAATCTCTGATTGATTCTTAAACTTAACTAGGTTGGGATCCTTATCTTGCTTTTCCTTCACCTTGAAAACTAGAGATGATTCTAAACTAATCTATACCCATACATTACATTCTACTAAATTGACTAGGCGAACACCTAGTCGGGAAACCTAATGAACTTCCTAAGCAAATTTATTATTACCATCATCTACGTGAGCAATACTACCCATAGACATCCTACTAAGAGCATTAATCACTACATTGGCCTTGCCCGGATGATATAGAACACTTATGTCATAGTCCTTTAACAACTCTAACCACCTTCTTTGATGGAGGTTTAGGTATTTCTGAGTGAATACATACTTTAGGCTCTTATGGTCAGTAAACACATCAATGTGCACACCATACCACTAGTGCCTCCAAATCTTTAAGGCAAATACTGTTGCTGTTAACTTAGGTTCATAAGTAGGATAGTTATTTTAATGGGATTTGAGTTGTATAGAGTCATAGGCTATAACCTTAATTCTCTGCATCAAAACACACCCCAAACTAACCCTGGAAGCATCACAATATGCCATAAATCTTTCTGAACTATCGTAGAGTTAAAACTGGGGCTATAGTGAGTCGAGTCTTTAACTCCTAAAAACTCTTCTCACAAGAATTTGACCATTGAAATTTATCCTTATTCTAAGTCAATTTGGACATAGGGGATGCAATAAATGAATATCCCTCAATAGATTATCAGTAATAGCCAGCCAAACCCAAGAAAATCAAGATATCTAATAGATAAATAGGTCTGGGCCAGCTTTTTATTACTTCAATCTTATGGGGATCAACTCTAATTCCATAACCGGAAATAATATAGCCGAGGAAAGATATTGACCTTAGCCAAAATTCACACTTACTGAATTTGGTGAATAGCTAATTATTTTTGAGAGTCTGCAATACTTTTCTGAGATGGTCTGCATGATCATGCTGATTGCGAAAGTAGACAAGAATGTCATCTATGAAGACTATGATGAACATGTTCAAGTACTTCTTAAACACATGGTTCATCAAGTCCATGAAAGCTTATGGGGCATTAGTTAGACCATATGACATGACTAATAATTCAAAGTGAACATATAGAGTTTTGAAAGCTATTTTTGGAATGTCATATTCCCTGACTCTGAGTTGATGATAGCTTGATCTAAGGTCTGTCTTATAGAAGTAACTAGAACCTTGAAGTTGGTTTAGCAAGTCATCAATTTTGGGAAGTGGATACTTGTTCTTGACCATGACATTATTTAAATGATGGTAGTCTATACACATTCTAAGAGAATCATTTTTCTTACTCACAAACAGAACTAGTGCACCTCACGGGGAAAAACTGGGTCTAATGAATCTCTTATCTACGAGATATTTCAACTGTTCTTTTAATTCTTTGAGTTCAGCTGGATCCATTCTATATGGCTTAATAGATATGGGTTGAGTATCTGGAGGAAGGTCTATTCTAAAGTCGATTTCTCTTTTGGAATGAACTCCAGGAAAATCTTAGGGAAACATATTTGGGAATTCACATCCTACTTATAATGACTCAAGTGTAGGGGTTTTTGATCTAGAGTCCTGGACTCGAATGAGATGGTAGACACATCCCTTGGATGTCATTTTCCTTGCCTTAAGGTAGGAAATAAGTTGACGTCTAAGTGCTGTAGCACTACCCCTTCACTCTAGGACGGGCTTATTCTAAAGCTAAAACTAAACAATTCTATTTCTGCAGTTCACTAAGGCATAGCAGGAATCAAGCCAATTCATTCTAAGAATGACATCAAAATCGGTCATCTCTAATTCCACTAAGTCTGCTAAAGTGACTTTTGAGATACCATAACAGGATATTTCCTGTATACCTATGTAAGCTATGATCGATTTACCCACTAGGGTAGAGATTGAGATAGGCTTTGTTAAAATTTTGGTACTGACTCCTAGGTCAATAGCTATATAAAGAGTTACAAAATATGAAGAAGCTTGTGGATCAACTAAAGCATAAACATGCAAATCGAAAACTTGTAACGTACCAGTGACCACATTAGGAGAACTTTCCTGATCTTGTCGGGAGTGATGTACATAGAGTCTATTTGGGCGTTGCCCACTGATGGCACTCAAAGCAACACCTTGCTAATTTGGGAGACCAGATTGAGCCGAGGGATGGTTATATTGACTCTGCGAACCCACTTGAGGACACTGTCTAACTGTGTGTCTTGGCTTGCCACATCTAAAACATTCTTCACTACCAACTATGCTAACACCCTGATGGTTTCTATCACACTTCTGGTAGAGAAGATTTATTTAGGTACTGCTAACACTACCTTGGGGTTTAAGGCATGACGCCCTATCTCTATTATGATCTAGAATTTTTGCATGGAAGTACTAGCTGATGAAGGACCTAGGACTGAGGATTTTGGGCAAAGGTGAGAACGATTACCACTTTTTGACTTAGGCTAGGTGAAGTTTAAGATACCAGTTCTAGCTTTCTTATTCTCCCTCTGCTTCTTTTTATTCTTAGCCTCCTCTATCTGCTGAGCATAAGCCATGAGCTTGGATAGGTCCATCTCTATATTCAACATTACGGTTCTACACTCCTTAACCACCCTATTAGACACACTAGACATAAACTTACTAATCATAGATCTTCTATCTACTACCACATAAGGAGCGTATCTGGCTAATTGAGTAAACTTGAGAGAATACTTTTATACCATCATGTTTCCCTGCTTCAAATTTATAAATTATAAAATTTCTGCTTCCCTTAACTCTAGCGAGAAGAACCTATCCAAAAAAGTAATAACAAATTCCTCCTATTCTTTGGGCCCTGCATCTTTAGCCCTCTCTACTTTCCACTATTTAAACAATAAGTGAGCCACTCCTAAAATTTATATGCATCTAACTCGACACTCATACTAGGTATCACCCCATAATATTTGTAACCTTCTGCACCTGATCAAGAAATTCCTGTAGGTACTCATCTAACTTTGACCTGGTTTAAAGTGGAGGGTTCATTTGGGTGAAGTCTCGAATCCTGGCTGCAGCAGTATTGGCCACTAGGTTGGTCAAAATGGTAGCTGGGCATTCATTCTGGGCTGCCACAGAATAAGCTAGGGTGCTGAAAGCTACTCTTAATTCAGTGTGAGAGACATATTCTTCCAGGGGATCTGCTTGAACGGGCTGAGGTGTTGACTGATTTTTGGTGCTTCTTTCATTAGTCTTTTTGGGAGGCATGTTCTATAAATAAAAAGGAGAGAACGGAATAGACTAAAGAGTTTAACTTGAACTCATACTCACTCACACAACATGAACATTAAAAGAAGGGAATCTTATCCTAAAACATCTCATAGCCTAGTGGGGCGCGCAATATACCAATGCACAAGCTCTACTAGATATGGATTTTAGAATTCCTAGGATTCTGTTGAACCTTAGGCTCTGATACCAAGTTTGTAATGCCCCGAGTCTGTACCCCAAAAGCTACATGGTGCTCATAATCTCGAGGAACCACAAGCTAACCTATAACTGGTACCTGCTGTAATAACATAATAATGATATTATAGTTATGCTGAAATTAGGTGGAAACTTCCCATAAGGTTCAAAATTGAAAGTAAATACTGAGTATGGTACATCCATACAAACACTTATCATCGTCTATAAATACTCTATCCTTAAAAGCCTCTACTATCTAAATAAGTAGATGATGGGTCAAGTCCCCGACTAACTCCGACTAGTGAAATAAACTGAGTAATAAAATACTAAAATAATAAATCTATCCCAAAACTATACAGACTCACCACTGATTCTGCTGCTGATGGATCGGGCTGCTAAGTATGATCCAGAGCTCGTGCATCTGAATCTATGATATAAGATAGCATAGCACAAAAGAAAGGTAAGCATCAATACTTTGAATATAATGGTATGCTAAGTGATATAGACTGAGATGAATGGGTTCATATGCATGAACAATACTGACTGAATAGCATGAGTATAGCTGAATGAGAGTACCTGCATGAATATGTAAGTTGTAACTAAGGTCATGATAACACTGGATAATGAGTTCTATAGTAGTGATTTACTGATATCTAAGTTTACTGGTACGATATAAGTGATAGCTGAATAACTGTATCAGACAGTCCTGATTTTATGGAACTGTGTTGAGTTTTGTATCGAACTCAGTATCTGTATCTGACAGTCCTAATTCTATAGAACTGAACTAATTTCTATACTGAGACTGGAACTAAAATTGAGACTCTGGGAGGCAATCATCTAATCGACATGCACCTTTCTAAATAGATTGGGGTCTAATCTGTAACCCCAATTGGAAGGGTATTAGTACCATGCAATGGGTAAAGACAAGTTGTGAGTTAACGATCTCTAACAAAAAGCTCTTTCATCAACCCTTGTTGTCTTGAAAACTCATATGAAATATATCAACCCAAGTCTGGCAGGAAGATCTCTCAACCTATGCTAGTTACTCAATTCTATAATGCAGGGATTCCTACTAAGGGTCAAACCCTCTGCTGGAAGGAATGTCCCCATCCCTGGGTTTGCTCGGTGCTGAATCCTACTTTTAACTAAATAGACACTGAAATAATTCCTAGTTTATACTAGGATTGACTAGACTATTACTCATTATACCGTCTGACTAAACAAAACTTAGTTCATTGAGTTCCGTTGACTGATGGAATGTTACTAAATTTGGTTAACTGACTAAATTTACTGATGTCTTAACTGAATATTAAACTGGACTATACTGCTACTAAGTCTACTGAGTTTTTCCTGAGTTCTATAACTGACTGAGAGTACTACTGATCGTGACATAATTAAGATTATTCAGTAGCGGACACATGATCTAGGTAAACAACGAAATTGTTGGGTATTAAATACCACCAGGACTCGATATCATGAAAATTAAAGCATCACATGACCTTGCCTAGCATAGAAATGCACACTTCTTCTTAATGCATCTATAGAGGCATTTCATCAAACACTTGATTGGCATGAACTATTATATATGCTAACGTGATATAATCTTACTATTAAATTCACATGAACAACTCATCAAACACTTTGAAGGCATTGTATATGCACATAGTACTAATCAACACATGAGCATCATAATTTCAAGTCTTTAACATGAATTCACACGATACTACATACATAATAATTGTTCTTACATAAATCTTGCACTTAATCTTCGAATAGAAACCCAATCAATATTATAATCATGAATACACTTGAATCCAAATAATGGAAATCATGAAATCAATTTACTTAAAGTTTAAAAGAGTTTTGGACTCTAAGGGTGGAAGTAACCCTTGGATGAACACATGACATACCTTAAATCTTGAATTCTGAAAGATTGATGGATTTCCTTGGAACATGGATTCTTGAATGTGATGAACTAGGGTTTTTTATTGAAAAATTCTAGAGAGAATGAGTAAATCATGCCTTTTGGATATCTTAATTTCATATTTTGGAGGCTAATATAAGATGGGAAAATACCTATTTACCTCTATGATGTGGGTTTTAATTTTTGAAAACTAGACTAGCGACACGCAGACCGACGCACCACATCATTGGCATCAACGTGATGGACAATGTGATGCGTTGAGTTCATGTTGGTTCACTAGAATTTACACTAGGAGCTAGAGGAAAATATTCATTGATGCGATGGGTGATGTGGCACCTCGAGATTGCATCGATCCTCTGGTTTAAGCTTTAAAACGTGCCTCAAACAAGGTCTGAAAAATCAAAAACTTATTTAAGAATACCTACTGACATTCTTGATCATGAATTAACCTAAAAATTGATATTTAAAGGTCACAAGGGTCGTAAAAAGTATCACCAACTTACAAAGGCTAAAATAAATTTAAGTATGAACACTTAGCTGAATTTTTATATGTCTGAGACCCCTTACTAACTTTTACAAGACTGAATCAAGCTTAGGATTTTACGGACTTGTATGATGAGCTAAATGACATATGTGATATAGTAAAGTCCTTAGGGAAGATATTCATTATTACTAGTAAGAATAGTTCCTACCCATCACTTAGCCTACATTACAACCATTAAAGACGTATTTTATCCTAAGCTTATCATTCTAAATATTAGTTTAGTATAACATAAAGGGAAAGCCTATGGTTAATTATGTGGTACTTGTGAATTCTTTGTGAGGGTGAGTGAAATTTTATTCTTGTACCCATTTTGTTATAAATTGCATTGATGTGAGTAATTATGGGTAACTCTCTTGTTGTGAGGGCACATATTTCATAATAGTTGGGTAAGTTGTATAATGTATTTAATTGAACGATATGCATAATTTTTCTAACTAGGAGAGTGAATTCTTGATGCTAGGATATTTTGAAGTTGTGTTCTTCAACTCTCAATTATGTACATAACATGCTTAGTGTCATAACTTGCATTCTGTGTAATTATTATTGTACTATCTTAAGAGTCTTATATTTAGCAGGAGTGTAAAGTCTCCTCATCTTATGATTCTTAGATTTAAGATTTGTTCAAATACGAACAATGTTATAAGTGTGTGGTGGTGCTATTAGGTGTATTTATACACTTTAGAGTCGTCATCTTAGCTTATTTAGCCTTATTTTGAGGAAAATTTATGTTCTTTATGTGTTAATGATGATATTAATAAGAATATAAGTGTTTAATTATGTGATTACAATGTGTAAAGGTGTTTTCAAACAAGTTTGTTTTCAAATCGATCATTTTGATTCTAGACGAGAAAACTAGATTTGTTAGTTTGAGCTAGGTATTGTTCTAGTCTGTCGCAATGGATTCAAATGTGTGTAATGATTTCATAATGGTTTATACTGTCTGATTATCTTAGGAAAAACTTGTTTAAAATGTTCAAAGTTCCATTGGATTAAGTGAAGAGTCAAAACACTAAACAAATATCAAAGCGGGCAAGCCTAGTCTTAGCTCCAGTTTTTAGTTCATTGTTATGCATGTTTTATTGTGTTGAGCTCTAATATTTGGTTTTTGATGATGTAGGATGCTTGTGAAGTATATTATGTTGATATATTTATTATGAAAAATCTGAAATGCAATTGTAAATAACACCAAAAGGCTTGCGATGGACAACAAATGCATAAAGACAAGTTTAACATCAAAATGCCAATTCTAGTGATGGCAGGCGATGAGCAGGAAATGCCCCCTCTATCCCTATGGTTTAAGCCAGGCAGAGCCTCCTCCTGTTTGTAGGACTAAGGCCCATAGTTCCCCAAGCAATTCGGGGGTCCAAGTAAGGCGACATCCCCTCTATACCTTAACGGCCAATTTTCCTCCTGTTATAAATACATGACATTAATCACTTTGTATTTACTTTGGAATCTTCTTGGGAGCTTGTGGAGGCTGATTAAACAAAAAATTTGGTTAAACTATTCTTTAGTTTATCTTTTAAATAAATTTAAACATGTATTAAAGCATTTCAATCACGATTATGTCAATTATTTGCAAAACGCCCCCTTTCTGGGGTTAAAGCCAAGAACATGACTATTATTGTTTTGAATTGAGTTTGTTTAATTTCTTATCAGATTTGGTTGTTTTTTAATTCTTTTTTTTACTATTTTAAGGATTCGTGACCCTTAGAATACATATATTGTCTACCTTATGATCTTGGGAGTGGGAACAAGAAGATAGAACGTGGAGATAAGAAAAGCAAGGTTCGTATTCTTTATGAAATAAGGAATATAAATTATCATCTAGGATTGGGTTATACTTAGAAGGCTTGATTGCTTCACATGTAGGATGATATCTTAATGCATCTAATTTGATTATTACATCCCCACTCAATGATGTAGTTATAATGTCTAAGTAGGTAGAAGAATAGAAGTTGGGTGACCATGATCATACGATAAACCCTATGAATCAACAACCAGATAAGTGATTTAATGAATAAAGTACAATAGCATACTAACATTGTTTGTAGTCCTTTTACCCTGGGTTTCCAACCATTGATTTTTCAAGTCTTTTATTTTATGCAATGTTTACTTTACTTTAGTTTACAAATATTCAAAACTCCTTTGGTTATTCTTGCACTAGTTGATCTTAATAGTAAACTAGAATTGAATATTTGTTACAACAAGTCTTTAAGGGATAGATATTCACCTTTCTTTAAGGCCACTATATTACTTGGTAGACAATGTACACTTGCATGTGCACTGTTAAGTTTTTTGTGCCATTGCCGGAAACTTATAAATTGGCAACTATTTTTGTTTCAATTTTACTTTTTCAATTCTTTGGTGTTTTATGCTTGTTATTTGGTATTGAGTTTGCAAAAAAATGGGTTGACAAATAAGTGCGCTGGCACGGGATAGGGAATTGGTCGAACCAAACACCAAACCCAAGCAACTGTATCATCAACTTAGGTGAGAAGATGAACTTCTCCACTAATTCCTACAAATTCATAAGAAACAAGACAATTCTGCTCTTATGGATAAAGAGCAACTAGCGCATAGGACAGTTTGCAAAGTTTTAATCCCACTTTCGATAAATTTAACCTCCCCTTTTCAGAAACTAGTTGCTGGAGTTAATTCTGAGTTAATTATGGGGCTTTCACATCAAGATACACAAGTATTCTGTAGACCTTTCTGGAGACTAGTGATGTATTCATCCCTACGAGAGTGTCGACGGATTAGGTAAGCCTGACACTATTCCCTTTTTCATTATTGGGGTAAGAAAAGCAATGGTTGAACACTGAGATAACAAGTTCAATAACAACATGGAATAACATAACCTGAAAATTCCCTATTCGATTCTTTCCATATGCCAAGACTGCAAGACTTTGCAATGAGATTGTGTGCTTCTAATAGAAAATAGATGAGAATTTATATCATGCTTGGGAGACCTTCAAGGTTCTTTTTCAAGACTGTTCATATCATCTGCGGTCAAATGTGAAATTATCTCACACTTTTGTTAAAGAACTTGACCATAACAAAAAAATTTCTAGATTCAGGTGTATGTAGTCAAGCTTTAAAGTTCACATATGATGATCTCTATACTTTATTGAACTGGATTGCACAAGGAAATCTCTAGTGGCATTAAGACTCTATAAATTTCATAAAGAAGGTTGCAAGTGTTTTTAAGATAGACCAGTTTACTGCTATATCCACCTAGATATTTTCACTGTAAAATCAAATAAGTAACATAAAGTTGGGGGTTGCACAGCCTTATAGTTAATACAATTCTATAGACTATAGGTTGGTTTAAAGTTTGTAGTGACAGTGGGCATTCAATAGCTATATGTATTGTAATGCTGAGTCCATGATGTTCATAGAAAATGCTCAAAAGAAGAATTACGAGAACGCCCAAAATCTTAAGTGGCCAACTCAACACCCAATTCATTACTAGTATAATTAGCATCAACAGTGTCAATGCCGAAGGTCTAGATTAATCAGTCCAATATGCAAATGAATAGTGTCTAGGAGATGTTAAAACAAATTATAGCTATTTAGGCAAAGTTGGCTGTGGATATAAACATCCAGTAAGTGGCTAAAACGAGCTGGGAGTTGCAGTTGGGGAAGATTCAGTAGGCATAAAAACCCAGGCCTCAAGGTTGCTTGCTAAGCGATACTAAAAACCCTAAACAAGTAATGAAAATTACTTTGAGGAGTATTAAGGTGATAAAGAAAGAACCTCCAATGGAAACTAAGGAGGTAAATGCAGAGTTGAGTCCGGCACAAGTTTTCTTAGTTGCAGAGTTGAGTCCCCCATAGGTTTTTGAACAAGTTGCTGAAAATTTAAAGAAGTCTGAGTACTAAAAAACAAGAGTTGTTGAATAGGTAAAGGAGAGACCACCACTATCTTTCCCATAGAAGCATATAAAGGCAAAGGATGACGCATGCTTCAAAAAGTTCTTTGACACACTCAGAGAGCTTCATATTAATCTTCTTTTTTAGATGTTTTATAGGGAATGCCCAAGTACGTTAAGTACTTGAAAGATATGGTCACTAACAAAGTTAAGATGCAGGATGTTGAGACAGTCGCAATCACTAAGGAGTGTAGTTCTATGGTGATGCAGAAAATAACCCAAAATCTCAAAGACCCTGGGAGTTTCACTCTACCAATTCAAATTGGCAATAGTGAGGTGGTCTACACACTTTGTTACTTGGGGGAAAGAATCAACTTGATGCCCCTCTCCTTATTTAACATCTTAGGCATGGGGAAGACGAGAACATGTACGATGATACTCAAGTTAGCAGACCATACCCTATCCCAACCCAAAGGAATCATAGAGGATATTCTCATCAAATTTGGTAGGTTTATTTTTCATGATAACTTTATTGTTTTAGATTTTCAGTAAGATAAAAGAGTGCAAGTCATCTTAGGATATTAATTTTTAGCAATGGGAGGAGCATTGATAGATATGAGAGAGGGCATACTCACAATAAGGCTGGATGATAAACTGGAAATATTCAATGTGTACTAAGTACTCAATACAATATCCCACTATAAGGACTTATGAATGATTTCTGTGATAAAAAGAGATGAGTGTAGGGTGGTGGAGTCTATTCCATTAAACACCTCTTCGAACTTCCTCATTGAGCAGCCCAAGCCTCCAATAACTAAGACCAACAAGATGAATATTGATGAGCCTGAAAAGGCTAAAGAAAAGAATGTTTTTGACCTTGAGTGTTCACACTTAAGAGGTTAGAAGTGAATAAGGAGACGTCATCCTAGTGTGAGAAAGAATATGAAAGAATATAGTTGAGTTAGAGATTGGGTCATGCCATGACACTAAATCAGGAACTGCTTGGGAGGTATTCCAAGTTAAGTAGGTATGTTTTAATTTCAGCATTTTAGTTTTACTTCACTCATTTTTGTTATTATTGAGTCACAGGTTGATGGGAAGTCTTAGCACTTGAAAACCTAAGCTAAGGAGCATGGCAAAGACTAAGTGTTTGGGGTCCCCAGACCCTCTTCATACAACAAGATGCTGCCAGCTAGGCCTAGAGTCCTTAGGGAATATTTTTATCTCTACTTTTAAAGTATACTTTGGGGACAAATTATATTTTAAAGTGTGGGGTGGGAAAATTCCCATCTTTAGGGTAATTTTAAAAGTTTTTGTTAAGAATAAATGTGAGATGTATTTTTGGTGTTATAGTTTATTGCACAATGCAAGTGTAATGATGGTAAAGAGCACGTGGATTATGTGAATTGTTACTTTTGAGACACCTAGGCTCTTGATTATCACTCTTGTACTTTTTGACTTAATTTTGAATTCATGTAATTGTTTAGTTGAGAGTCTATGATAATCCCCGCTTGAGTTGAGCATGTGCCACGTGTAATGTGAGGTTGTTGTATATTCCTTATTTGATATGTAGAACTTTCCTGGTGTATGTGCAAAGTTTAATAAAGAGCGTACCTTTAGGAGATGATATAGGCATTTTTTGATAACCATGTTTGATATATTCTTTTGACCTACCCTTAGGAATAATCCTAGTAAACTCTATTGATCCATTAGCTTTTTCTTCAGAAGATGCATATATAGCCTAATCCCCTTCATTGATTTACTTAATTTGATTAAAAAGCTCCTAAGCGCTTTTGTTAAAATTCAATTGGTGAAGGAGTTTGAAAATTCATGCAGGGAAAAGGTGAATATGAAGCCCCAAAGTAGTATTTATTAGTGGGTAAAATTGATGTATTGTGGTGTGGAGTTGAGTAATGGAAAGAATAAAATTTGTTCAAATTGAATAAGTTGTGAATAAAGCACTCCCACCATAGTGTATATGAGTAAGCGTAATGAGATAGGGTAAAACAAAATAATAGGGTAAAAAAGGGGTGTAAAGTGGTTATTAAAGATGAACTAAATGACATATGTGATATGTTAATGCTCTTAGGGAAGATAGTCACTAGTACTAGACAAAATAGTTCCTACTCATCCATTAGCCTACGTTACAATCATTAAAGAACTATTTGATCCTAAGGTTAACATTTTGATATTAGTTGAGTACTACACTAAGGTAAATCCTATGGTTCATTATGTAACTTGAGAATTCTTTATGAGAGTGAGTGAAATTTGCTTCTTGTTGCCATTCTGTCATAGATTGCATTAATGTGAGTGATTATGGGTAACTCTCTTATTGAGAGAGATCATATTTGATGATAGTTGGGTGAGTTATATGATATCATTAATTGTATAATAAGAATGATTTTAACAACTAGGTGAGGAAATTCTTGAGGCTAACATATTTTGAAGTAGTGTTCTTGAACTCTCAAGTGTGTACATAACATGCTTAGTGTAGTAACTTGCATTCTATGTAGTCATTGTAGTACTAGCTTGAGTGTATTGCTTGTCGTAGAAGTGTAGAGTCTCCTCATCTTATTATTCTTATAGTAAAGAGTTTTTAGAGAATGAATGAGTTTTTAAGTATGGGGTGGTAATGTTGGGTGTATTTATACACTTTAGAGTCGTTATCTTAGCTTATTTAGCCTTATTTTGAGGATAATTTGTGTTCTTTATGTGTTAATAATTGTATATATAATAATACAAGTGTTTAAGTGTGTTATTGTAATGTGAAAAGGTGTTTTAATACAAGTTCGGGTTCAAATCGATCATTTAGAGTCTAGACGAGAAAACTAGTTTTGCTAGCTTGAGCTAGGTGTTGTTCTAGTCTATGGGGATGGATTCTAATGTGTGTAATGAGTTTCTAATGGTTTATATTATGTAATTATGTGTGTAACAACTTGTTCATAATTTTCAAAGTGCAATTGGATTAATTCAAGAGTCAAAAAACTAAACAAAGATCAAAGTGAGCAATCCTAGTCTTAGCTCGAGTTATTAGTTCATCGTTATCCATGTTTGTTGTGTTGACCTCTAATCTATTTTTTTATGTAGGATGATTTTTGTGTAGATTATGTTGATACATTAATGATTAAAAAAGCTAAAATGCAAGTGAAATAACAATAAAGGGCTTGGGATGGATAACAAATACACAAGAAGAAGTGTCACATTAAAGTGCCAATTCCAGTAAGGGCAGACGATGAGCAGGAGATGCCCCCTCCATCCCAAAAATCTAAGACAAGTGAATTATCCTCCAGTATTGTGGAATAAGGCCTGCGATGCCCCAAGCAGTTCGGGGGTCCAAGTGAGGTGACACCCACTCTATTCTTTCACGACCAATTTCCCTCCTACTATAAATACACGACCTTAATCACTTTGTATTAACTTTTAGAATGTCTTTAGGATCTTGTGGAGGATTCTTAACACAAAAATTAGGTTTTATTATTCTTTACTTTATCTTTTTAATAGATTTAAACATATATTCAAGCATTTGGATGATGATTATGTCGATTAGTTTGTAAACGCCACCTTACTGGGGTTAAAACCAACAACAGGACTACTATTATTTTGAATTGAGTTTGTTTAAATTTCTTATCATATTTGGTTTTTTGTTTATCCTTGATTTAACTATTTTAAGGATTCACAACTCTTAGAATACATATATTTTCGACCTTGTGATCTTGAGAGGGGAAATAGGAAGATGGAACGTGGGGCTTAGCAGAGCAAGTTTTTTATTCTTTTATGAAATAAGGAATTTGAATTAGCATCTAGGAGAGAGATATACCTAGAAGCCTTTCTTGGTTCACATGTAGGATTGTATCTTAATTCATCTAATTGGATTATTATATCCCCACTCAACTATGTAGTTGTAATGTCTAAGTAGGTAGAAAATTAGAGGTCGGGAGACCATGATCATATGATAAACCCTACGAATCAATAACCAAGACTAGAAATTTAATGAATAAAGTTCAATACTGTAGTATGATTATTTGTAGTTCTTTAACATTGGGTTTCCATACATTTATCATTCAAGTCTATTATTTTATGTAATGTTTAATTTACTTTAGTTTACAAAGATTCAAAACTCATTTGGTTATACTTGCCCTAGATTTATCTTAATAGCAAACTAGAATTAAATTGTTGTTAGAACAAGTCTTTGAGGGATCAATATTTGGCTTTATTTAAGATCACTGTATTATTTGTTAGACCACGTACACTTGTCTGTGCGCTTGGCACTGTCAGCTATACTAGTATTTAAAGAAAGAGGTGAAATTTATATTTGATTATGTATGTCTCAAGGCTTTCATATTCCTTAAGGAGTGGTTCATCTTGGCTCCTATCATTGTATCCCTTGATTGGTCTGCACCATTTGAGGTTATATGCAATGCGGATAGAGTCACTTTGGGTGTTCTCCTAGGGGAAAGGTGATAGGAGATCCTTCACCCAATTTATTATTCTAGCAAGGTATTAAACCCTGCACAAAAGAACTACACAATAACTGAGTAGGAATTTTGAGTGTTGGTTTTTGCCTTCGAGAAGTTCTGGTCCTATTCGATAGGGACAAAAGTCAGAGTTCACGTAGATCATTTGGCATTCAGGTACCTAATGTCAAAAAAATATGCAAGACTGTTGTTGATACGTTAGGTACTCTTACTGTAAGGATTTGACTTTGAGGTAAAAGACTAGAACGACATAGAGAATCAAGTTGCTGGTCACTTATTTCCCCTTGAAGAAGAGGCAATTCAGAAGTTAGGGGATGAGGTTTTCATAGATGATACTTTTCCAGATGAGAGGGTCTTCATAGCATATCAAGACTTAATACCTTGGTTTATTAATTTTACCAATTACTTGGTAAGTGCTATTATTCCAGAATATCTATCCATCCAGCACCATAAGAGATTTATGCATGAGATAAGAAAGTTCTTCTGGGAAGAACCTTTTTTTTCTGAATTTATGTTGATGGTATTATTTGGATAAGTATCCCTGAGACAAAGATGATAAGGATAAGATTTCTTGAAGCTTGTCATTCCTCACCAGTTGGGGGTTATCATAGGGGTACCTACATAGCTGACAAAATTTTGCAGTATGGGTTTTACTAGCCTGTGATTTATACGGATGCTCACAATTTTGCACAAGCCTATGACCAGTTTCAGCATCAAGGCTATATTTCAGAATGCCATGAACTCCCCATGACACTTATTATAGAGCTAGAGTTGTTTGATGTATATGGGATTTATTTCATGGTTCCACTCGTGAGATCCTATGGCATAAAGTATATTTTAGTGTGGTTGACTATGTATTGAAATGGGTGGAGGTAGTTTTACTTCCAAACAATAAAGGTAGAAGTGTTATCGTATTTCTAAAGAAAAACATAGTTTCTCAATTTGGTACTCCACGTGAAATTATTAGTGATGATAGGTCATACTTTTGCAACCATCTATTTAAGATCCTGCTTGATTAATAAAGTGTAAATCATAAGGTGGCAGGACCTTATCTTTTGTAGATAAGTGGGTAGGTGAGGTCTCCAATAGAGAGATAAAGCAAATATTAGTGAAGACTGTGAATGCTAACAGAACTGATTAGTCAATAAAGTTAGATAATGCTTTGTGGTCCTACTAAAAATATTTTAAGACCCATGGGTGCCTCCCTATATAATCTTTTGTATGGCAAGGGATGCAACTTGTCGGCCGAATATGAGCATAAGGCACTATGGGCATTGAAAAAGCTGAATTTTGAGTGGCATGAAGCAGCAAAGTTGAAATTAAGCAAGGTGAATGAGTTGGATTAATTCTGGCTCATTGGTTATGAGAGTTCCACTATATAAAAAGAAAGAATAAAGTTGTATCATGACAGGAAAATCAAAAAAATAAGGGTTTAAGCCCGGTGAGTTGATCCCATTGTATGATTCAAGACTTTGCTTGTTTCCCTGCAAGTTGAAGTATAGGTGGTATTGAAAATTCACCGTGGTTAGACTATTCCCTCACGGTGTTTTAGTGCTGAAAAGAGAAGGTAAATCCCCATTCAAAATAAATATAAATCATGTGAAATGCTATTTGGCTAACCTTTATGAGGCGAAGGAAGTTGATTAAGCAGCCTTGACAAAGTCTTAGTAGCCAAGGAAACTTTGTCGTCCCATGACAATAAATCAGGCATTGCTTGGGAGGCAACACAAGGATTTTTGGTAGTTTTACACCTATATCAGACATGGAAACCAAGTGTGTACTAGGTATATCCTCATTCTCTTTCTTTATATTACTATCAAGCACTAGGATACTGCATAATTTTTCAGTAGAGGGTGGGGTATACCATAGATGCCACGAGTTTTTTATCATTGTGTTTCTTTTTCTACCCGTCGTAGTATGGTGCTTGAACTCATATGTCTAGGTTAATTTTATGTCGTATTGTGTTTTTGTATAATTAGGACATTTTTTAGTAGCTAGGGTAGTTGACATGTTTTATGTTAATTTTTGATAAAAGTGATACCCCTCAAAAAATTTATTTAAGAATCGTGTGATGCGTATATATGCGTGAACATTGTAAATATCCGTAAGGCATTAGATTAACTAACAATTGCATGGACCAAATAGGTAGTAGCTTATAATGTAACCCTATTACATGTGTGAGTTAGATACTCTTTTTCTCCATTTGTATGTTGAATCCAAAACTGGCCCGGTTTGTCTAGCCTAGGTTATAGGATATTCAGTAAGGAAAGGATCATAGGTATTTCTTGAAATAAGTCAACTTTTAGCTTAAATGAACTTTGAAAAGTGTATAAGTACCACTTGATCCCTTTTTTAAGCTGGTATAGCCTATTTTTCTTAGTACACCTTTCCTCTTCCAATTTGTGTTAAATGAACCATTTTGGCCCTAGTCCTCCTTGGACATCGTGAACCTCAACTCAAGCAAATTATTTGAGTTGAGTGGCTATGATAGTGGTGCGTAATGTGAAGTGGTTATGAAAAAGGGTAAACTAAGAGAAAAGAATGTAGGGCTGGATGTGGTAGAAAAGGAAAAATAAAAAGAGAAGAAAAAATATGAAAAAGAGAAAAGGAGAAAGAATAAAAAAAAAGAACACCCAACCTAAATGTGCAATAAAAGAATATAAAGGGAGAAATAAGGGTGAGATAAAATAAAAGTGGTTGATATATGGACCCCAAAGTAAGTGTAGTGCTAAGGAGGTTTAGTCACTAATAATGTCTATATGTATCATTACCGCGCCGCCAAGCCTGCATTACAAACATAATAAAGTCCCATAGTGATCTTAACCTGACTATTTGAAAGTTTAGTTTAAGAAAATAACGGAACGCCTATGGTATTTGATGCATATTGGTGGAACTTCTCTTGTGAGTGTAAGTGTCTCTTGATCGTCGTTGCATTGATATGCATGATTATGTATAAGTGAGTAGGACTTCTTTTTTGTGAGAGCATATAGATCATATTGCTAGTTGCTTACATGTTTGGGTAGTGTAACTTGTATATATGCATGGTTGTTTGTTGCTAATATAATGCCATATCTTGATTTTCTGGCATCACATTATTATGCTTCATTGATACACAGTTGGTTTTGAAGTGTTGAAATAGGAGAGGGTTAAGGTTTTGAACCTAAGTTGATAGCTTAGGATTCTCCTTGTTAAGTGTTGTAGTTTTTTTTATTCGTACTATGTCTCCTGAGGACATGCAAACATTCTAAGTTGAGGGTGTTGATGTGCTATGGTTTGATAGCATTTTCGATGCTTAAAACAATGAAAATATGCAAGTTACTTAGGTCTTTTTGTTAGATATTTCATGTGTTGTGTTCTTTATTTTAGGAAATTATGCTTTGGATATAATATGCCGAAAAGGAGTGAAAGTTGAAGATTTGGACTACCTACGTGGGAACCTGTGACCCGTATGTACTACCTACTGGGCGTAGCTGCCAGAATTTGTGTTAGAGAAGCTGAGACAAAGAGAATTAAAAGGTGAAAAATGGACCCTGCTACTTAGGAAGGCACCTATGTCCTATAGGTGCCACATATATTCAGTAGGAGCCATAATTTTTCATAGAAGAGCTGAATTCTAGAGAGTTTGTAAAATTTTTGAAGCCCTAAACCTATGTGGGACCACCTACTGTCTGTAGATGGCAACTGACCCCAATTTTCCTTTTTTGGTTTAGAAATAATTTCCTAGGTTTTCTTTGTACTATATATATATATATATATACCCTTTTTACATTTTTAAATAGGTTACACACCCTTGATACTTACAAACTCATATTAGATTTCAAGATTCTACTTTGATCTTGGGATTGTTTTGTTCTTAATTTTGTTTGATTATTTAGTTTAAGATTTCTGGTTTTATATTTTAATTACTGTAATATTGATTTAATGCATTCAAACATGAATTCCATTATTTGCTTAATAATGATGAGCCACTAATTCCCTTAGCTTGGCTTGGGGGAACACTGGTGGATTAACGAAGTCGGGGAAGTGTTCAATCCTTCTAAATTATTGTTTTTGCTTGTATTGTTGTATGCTTTGCTCCTATTAATTTCTTAATGGTTGCAAACATTAGGATCCAACCTTCATTCACTACGAACTCAAGAAGGAAGTAGAGATTGGGAAAAGGTAATCATAATAGTGATCTAGAGATAGTTGCTAAAATAAGCTAATTAGGACTATCTTCATAAAACAATTAAATTTCATCTAATCAACTTTAGACCGAGAGGATATAGTTGAAAATGATGTCCATGGAAAGGGTTTGTAAGGAAAAACTGTAAGATCGAGAGAAAAGTGAAATTCATCTAAGTATAGTTAAAGGCGATTAGAGATACATAACTTGTCAAATTTTTCATGTACAACAATTTAATAGTTGGATTGAGCATAAGAAGCCTACAGAGTTAGACTCTAGGGGTTAAAGAATCCTATTGTTCATTTCTGACTGTTTACAACCAAATCATATGAGTTTGATTATTATTTACAACAATAAACATACTATTTACTTTTATGTATTTCCTGTTAATTTCAGCAAACTAGAGAGATAATTCATGTATTCCCTGTGGGTTTGACCCTACCATGAGTTGTGTTACTATTTTTTGTATTAATCAATTTAGCCTTTTTTAGAGGTGTAGCTTTGGGAGATATCATTGTGGATTATGGAGATTCTGGTAGTTAAGGTATAGTGAAGGCACAACTCAGTAAAGAAGGCTACTTGGGAGATAGAGAGTGAGATACATAAGAGAAACCATGGTGGCCCCCCCAGACCCCCCGAATCCCATAAGACCCAGTATCCTTATATGTTCGAGGCTTGAGGTACATCCTAATAGTTGACTTTCATGTAATAAAGTCCTTTTAATAGTCGATATTGTAATGACCCTTCAGGTCATTTTCCATATTTCTGCTTATTTCTACCGTTAGATCTTTTCCATAGCTACCCAAAGTCATTTATGACCTACTGGGACTAATGTTTCGGTTATTTGGTAGTCCATTTGGTTCTTTGAGACAATTCTTTTTTTTTGAAGTCTTTGGTAGTTCCAAATGGCCACCCAGCAAAATAATCTGTTAAACAACCTCATATGCCAATTCTAACTATCTAGTAGCTCTGAAATATTTATTTTAGGATAGGTGGACTCTTGATTTTGGTCTCAAGATAATTAAGCTCATTTTGACGAATTGTAAGAAAAGTTAAGAAAATGAATATGGGCGTGGGACCCAGTTTTATTCAAAATAATCTCGAATGGAAATTTTCACTATGACATGTAGTATAGAACATAGAATTTGGTATCGTATCATAGTCTATTGCGTATACAGAATTCCTAATGAATCTCAAGTGGTTGAAGGAGACATGGAAAAGTTCCAAGTCTCAACTGTATCTGGTGCACTTACTAATAGCGAGCCAGGGGTCGTGATCACAATACCCACGGTATAAAACTTGTGCGATGATCATGCTACCACTGTTGTGATAGCCATTCGTAGTGGTAACCACCATATGCGGTGATTATAAGTCTCGGGTCACAATAGCGACTCCTGAGCACACGAAGAAGGTATAAATACCTCATTTCAAGCCCTTTTTCTCATTTCTTCAGCCATTCTCTTGATACTTAAACCCTAATTGTTAAGAATGCTTAGTATTGGAGTTTATGGGTTATTTAGGAGATCGGGTAATGACTATTATACAATTATCTTTTGAATTTACGATACGATTTCTCTAATTTGAGTCAAGCCAGCCTTTCATTGTGACCCCTACTTAACCCAAGTAACTTGTGCATCGGCCCCCTGATCAAGTAAAAATAGTGTCGCATTGCAACCCCCTTTTACACAGGGCTAAGGAATGCAAATTGAATCCTAATAATCTTGGAACTTGTTGTCTACTATAAATTCAACTTTGAAGTCATTAGTAATCACGGTTGGACGTCTTGTAGCATCAAGAAGGCTACTACAACTTCATAACTTATGTTTTTATATTTTTAATACTTGTTCATACATGTTCTTAGTCATTAATTACCTCAATGTGATTGCGATTATGACTATGTGTGGCTAAACACCTTCTTTCCAGGGTTGAAGACTAGAACATGATTATTATTGTTATGGATTAAGTTTGTTTGCTTTGCTATCTTATTGGTTGTTTGTTTTTCCTAGTTTTAACTATTTTAAGGATTCGTGACCCTTAAAATACATCCATTGTCAACCTTGTGAACCTGGGGGAGGTAATAAGGTTATAGAACATAGGAATAAGAGAGTATGGTTCTTGATTCTTTAAAAACTAATAAACTTGAATTAGTATCTTGGACAGGGATGTACTTAGATACCTTACTTGATTCATATGTAGGATGATATTCGTAAAGAGCTTAAGTGAATTAATACACTCCCGCTCAATGATGTAGGTGTAACGTTAAACTTAGGTAATAGATTATAGGTTAGAAACCATAATCATATAATCAACCCTATGAATCAACAACCACGATAAGCAAGTTAACAAATGAAATCCAATAGCATAATATAATTGTTCAGAGTGCTTCAATCCTAAGTTTTCTCTTATTTATTGTCCCAAGACCCTTACTTTATGCAATGTTTATTTTTAATTTACAATTTCCAAACTCTTTATTTGGTTACTCTTGCATCAAGTGAATCTAAATTGTGAACTGAATTCAAATCGTTGCCAAATCTAGTCTCTGTGGGATCAATAACTTGGATTTCTTGAAGGACACTGTATTACTTGGTAGACCATGTAAAATTGCATGTTCGCTTGGGAACTGCCAATAACCCTATATATACAGCCTCTCTAACTCGACAACTCACAAAGGTAGAACCTATGATGAACTTTATTTATTGGTATGATGTCTTATGATTGAAGGGGCCCCTAGGGGGTTCAAGAGAACCCATATACACCGACCTAGTCCTGACCTAAGATTTCCAATAACCATCATCATTATTATGAATCTACTCCATCCAGCATAAGATATATATATATATATATATATATATATATATATATATACAAACAAACAAAATACATGGATAGAACCATAGCTAAAAGAGTGTGTGTCCATAAATCCATTGCTCGGTGTAAACTTTGGGACTAAATCATCATAAAAGTGTTCAAAAGGGTCAAAATTTCTCTCGATTCAGGTAAATAGTAGTAGTAAATCATGGACCAAAATCTATCTCGGTTAAATCTCCAAACAACCATTTTTAGTCTCAACGTCACATAAGTTATTCATTAAGATAGTATGATTCCATTTATGAATAAATGTTATTTAAAACTGAAATGTGGGAATAAATCCATTTTAAGGAAAAAAAAGTAGCAAAACCTTAATTTTAGTTGGAATTATACCATTTACTAATTTAGTGTGTACAAATGTACAACATATGTACATGCCATCACCAGTATCCAGACAATATGATTATAAGAATCTATATAACTATAAACTACGATAACTTTCTTTACCAAGATAAATAACTTTTTAAAAATCCAACAAACATCATAATCACGACCATCGGCCTAATAATAAATATACGTGACATAAACATGTTATATTATACAAACATTATACTACCGGTTCATTTGTATCAATAATGCCTAACATACTAGCAACTTGGGATAATAATATGCTCGAAGCATAGTATGTATTTCACCTTAAGGGTCAATTACCCTTCTAGCCCTAAAACTCATAAATTATTTTTATTCACGATGTTCTACCCAATATCACATCATAGAATTGCTATCTAACATGCAACAAATATAATACACTATCTTTTGAAGAATATTAGATAGAAGCCTACTTTGCTGCCAAACCATAATCCTTCAATTGCCTATAAATTTTCTATTTTTCCTCCACAATCACAAAATGGTATGACTCTATCAAAAAGTAATCTTCATGTTGTTAGGAGTAAAATGACACTCATATTTCTATATTAAGGGTTGGGTCAAAATTTAGGTGAAGAACAGGCCCGCAAAGCCTACAAATTAAATCCACAATTGAATCTATCATGAGTTCCCTTAAAGGGCAAGGAATGTGTGCATAAAATTTGAGCACAAACAGAGCACAAATCAAGTATCAAATTAGCCCTTAAAGGTTAGGAGTAGAAGACCTAATTTATAAGAACTTACCATGAATTAGGACGGAAATTGACTAAAATATTAATGAGAAATAACAAAGGAGAGCTTGGCTAGCTCACCATAACTTCTACAGAAGATTGTCCCGTATATCCTCTCTTTGATCTCTTAATTTGGTATGAAAATAGTGGAAAAACAAGTGGGAAAATAGGATTTAAAGCCAGTAGCTGCCACTTAAGCGGTCACCTTGTCTCTTAAGAGATATCCACTTAAGCGGCTCCATTATCATTTAGGCAATGTAGAACTTGGGTCGGGTATTACTTAAGCAACTCCCAGGCTACTTAAGTGATGCCCGCTTAAGTAATCACAGTCATTTCTTAAGCCGTCATTGACCAAGTGTTCAAGTTATCTAAAGGGACACTAAGCTGTATATGCAATATCCATGCCATTATGTGTATCTACTCCGATGGGTGAGTATTTTGTAGTGGATGGCGTGTTCAAATCTTCTGTTGTGACTGTTATAGATATTGATACTCATTCTGATCTCATTATATTTGACATGGTTAATTTTGATGTAACTCTAGTCATGGACTGGCTATCCCACTATCATGTTGTTAAGGATTGGTTTTCCAAGATAGTTTTCTTAGCTATGCCTTGCATACCACCAGTCGTGTGGCAGGGAGCTGTTAGTTGTGAGCCGATGAGGTTATTTCTTATATTCATGCTCAGAGACTTATTTTAAGGGGTTGCGAGTCAAATCTTGCTTATATTCTTAATGTTAGTATGGAGTGTCCTTCGTTTTACTTTGATCATATAGTCCATGAGTTTCTTAAAGTTTTCCCTACCGATCTGCCTAGTATACCTCCGACTCATGATATTGAGTTTGTTATTAATCTTGATCTTATCACCTTACATATTTCATTGGAACTTTACTATATAGATTTTACCAAGCATAAGAAGCTGAATTATCATATTTAGGATCTTCTTAGTAAGGGTTTTAATCGATCGAGTGTGTCTTCTTAGGTATCTTATGTGTTGTTTGTAAATAAGAAAATTGGCTCTATGAGGATACATATTGATTATAGGTTGCTTAGGTGACGGTGAAGAACTATTATCCTATTACTTATATTGATGATTTGTTTGACTAGCTTCAGGGTACAGCCATGTTCTTCGAGATTGATTTGAGTTCTGGTTAACATAAGTTGAGGATTCGACTGAGGATATCCCAAAGACAATCTTTAGGACTCGTTATCGACATGATGAGTTCCTAATGATGGATTTTGGGTTGAATTATGCCACAATTGCATTTATGGATTTGATAACCAAGTGTTAAGACTTTATTTGGATTCCTTCATGATTGTATTCATCAATGACATCCTTGAGTATTTGAGGAGTAGAGAGGAGCATATGTAATATTTGAGGATTGTGCTCCACACATTGAGAGATCATTTTTTTTTGCTAAATTCTCTAAGTATAATTTTTATCTTGAGTCAGTGGCATTCCTTGTATATTTGGTGTCCAAAGATGGGATTATGGTAGTCCCGGTAAACATTGAGGCCATTCATGATTAGGCTATGCTTACATTTTTGGCTGAGGTTCATAGCTTTATTAGTTTGGATGTTTACAATATGTGATTCATTGAGTATTTTTCTAGTATTTCAGTGCTTATGACTAGGTTGAAACAAAAGGAGGTTCATTTCTAATGGTCCAAGGAGTGTGATTTTAGCTTCGAATAGCTCAAGGATTTTCTTACGTCAGCTCCTCTTTTGATACTTCAATTTAAGGGTGAGGGATTCACCATGTAATGTGATGCCTTAAGAATACGTTTGGATTGTGTATTGATGTATCAACAGGTGTTATCGCTTATGGTTCAATGCAGCTTAAGGTGCATGAGCAGAACTACCCCACTCATGTTTTGGAGTTAGAGGTGGTATTTTTCGTGCTTAATATTTGATGACATTATCTTTATTGTGTGCATTGTGAGATTTTCACCGATCATCACAGTTTTTAGTATCTTATGACCCAGAGAGAGCATAATGCTAGGTAGCATAGATGGATGGAGTTTCTTAAGGGATATAATATCTCTATCTTATATCATCTAGGTAAGGAGAATTTGGTACCAGATGCCTTGAGTTGGAAGGTAGTGAGTATGGGTAGGTTGGCTTGTATTTAATCTTCATAAAGGTCCTTGACATGGGATATTAAGTCCTTATCCAACTTCATGGTTCACCTTGATATATCTGAACCTAGGAGGATTATGGCTAGTTTTGAGGTGAGGTCTTTGCTTTTTGAGCAGATTTGGTATTGATAGTGTGAGGATAGGTTTTGAATTCTCTTTAATTAGGTTTGGAATGGTGAGTCCAAGAGGAATAGCATAGATTTTGAGGATGGTTTAAGATTTGATGGACGTATTTGTGTTTTAAGAGTTGATGATTTAATCCAGTTAATTTTCCACAAGACTCACAGCTCTTGGTAATCAATTCATCTAGGTACAACACAGATGTATAGAGACTTGAGACAACATAATTAGTGGAGAGGCATGAAGAGAGATATGATAGACTTTTTAGCTCAGTGCCTAGGTTTTCATTAGTTAAAGGCCAAGAATCAATGACCGGTTGGATTTTTTCAGAAGCTGGCCATTCCAGAGTTGAAATGGGTGTGGATTTCAATGGATTTTGTTAGTAATTACCTCACACATCCTGTGGTTTTGATGGTATTTTGGTTATTGTAGATTGGTTGACCAATTTAGTATACTTCATTCCTATTCAGATGTCCTTCAGTGATAAGAGATTGGCCCGTATCTATATATGTTAGATCGCCTGTTTGCATGGTTTACCTATCTCTATCATTTTAGATTAGGTTTCTATGTTTACTTCTAGCTTTTGGAAATCTCTTCAGGATGAATTGGGAACTTAGATGGATCTTACTACAACTTTTCATCCCTAAATTGATGTTCAATCGGAGCGACTATTTAGGTCCTTAAGGGTATGCTCCGAGTCTATGTTATGGATTTTAGAGGTTAATGGGAGCAGTACTTTGACTTGGCAGAGTTTGCATATAATAACAGTTATCATTGGGTATTGAGATTTCTCATTTTAAGGCTTTTTATGGTAGGAGATGGTTTTCCTTATTGAATGGTTTGAGACATCCAAGATGAGACCTCATAGTATTGTCTTTCTTCAAGATTCATTGGATACAGTCGGGGTGATTTAGGATAGTTTGAAGGAAACTCAGAGTAGGAAGAAGGCTTATGCAAACCATAGTCTTTGTTCCTTGATATTTGGAGTTGTTGATTGGGTATTCCTCCGTGTGTCGCCCATAAAGGAAGTGATGAGGTTCAGGAGGAAGGGAAAGCTCAACCCAAAATATATTTGACCTTTCTAGATTCTTCCCACAGCTGTCAAGGTCACTTTTAAGTTCACCTTACATCAAGATTTTGCTTCTGTTCATTCAGTTTTCCATGATTCTATGTTGCGGAGATACATTTGTAATACATCTTTTGTTCTTAGATAGGAATCAGTCTAGTTGGATGAGCGATTGACCTTCGTGGAGGATCCTATGTTCAATTTGGCTAGTTAAGTCAGGTAGTTGTGCACTAGAGAGATTCATGTATTTAAGGTTTAGTGGAGGAACCTCCCATTAGAAGAGGCTACGTGGGGATCTAAAGCGAGATTCGGATCCAGTATCCTTACGTATTTGAGCATTTAGGTACATCCCATATATATTTTGGGATATATTCTTTTGCGGAAGAAAGTTCTTTATATAGTGGATATTGTAAGGATCCTTTAGGTCATTTCCTATATATTATCTTATTTTAATCATTTGAGCTTTTTCATAGCTTCCCCAAGTCATTTATGACTATCTGGAATTGACAGTTCATTTACCGTGCAATTCGCTTTGTTTTTAGAGCCAATTCTCTGTTTTGAAGTCTATGCTGGTTAAAATTGGGTACAAGGCAAAAAATTTAGTCAAATGACCCCGTATACCAATTTTGACTTTTCCAACAGCTCTAGAATGTCGATTTTAGGCTAGGTGGACTCTTGGTTTGGGTCCCAAGACACTTGTGCTCATTTTGACTAATTATTCAAAAAGTTAAAATAATGGAAAATGCGTGTGTACCTACTTTTCATCTAAACAACCACAGATGGAAATTTTGACAGTGCCATTCAATCCAGAATGTCAAATTTGTTATGGTTACATAGTGCATTTGCATATACGGGATTCTAAATGAATCTCGAGGGCTTGACGGAGAATTGGAAAATTCCCAATCTCAGTTGTATCTGGTGCACTCGTGAATCGCGAGCCAGGGAAGAACATCAAGATGTCTAGATCGCGGTTCCTAGGTCGCAATCATGACTTGCCTAGACAACTATAATATGTGGTGATCGAGAGGCTTGGGACGCATTAGTGACACCTGAGCACCTAGAAAATGTATTAAAAGCCCTTTTTTCCTATTTTTCCCATTTGTCTATTCCAAGAGTGTAACAACCCAATTTCCTAGTTTATAATGGTGCTTACTATAACCCACAAGTAAGCAAGCCAAACCCATACTCCGGAATGACTAGTAATGGACTGCCCAAATAGATAAAGGAAAGAATGCAGAATAGATGTAATAAAAGATCAAATATATAATATAGTCCCAAAATCTGGTTCTATCATTACAAGAGCTTCTAACATAAGAAGGATACAAAAGAGGTACTAAAAGAATATACAGATACAACCTTCTCCGAATACAACATAGAGACTACTCTTTTACATAATAAGGGGAAAAGTACTACGAATGTCAGGAGCTCACTTTATATGTAACGCACCGAAATATCATCCCGAGATGCCTCACGGTGCCCAAGGCTACACGTAGCCTCAAGCTAACCCTTTAAGCAAAAAAGCTACCCTTGGTTTCTAACACAAAAACATACATACTACGCTAAGGATATATATATATAAGTACATATCATATCACATCGCACATAGCACGGAATATCGTTAGACTGTACATATATGGAATTTCTATACACAAACCAACCCAACAATATACTAGTCTGACATAGCCTCTATACAGCAAAATCAATTAGCCATGGGGACAAACCCCCAACTGACTCAATAGACCAAAGGGATCACAAAACAACAGCACTAAAACTAGCAACTTGGTCCTTGAACTATGACGACTCACCACTGAAGGAACGTAGATGTGGCACTTGGATATCACTGTTGCGGCTGCGGCTGAGTACCTTAACCTACATCATGGTAAGAATGTATCCCATAGAGAAATATATGGGTCAGCATAAGATACGTACAGAGTATGTGGGGGCGAATGCAAAATATAAATAATATCATAAATTTTGTAAAAACGTACATACGGACCATAATGACACACCTGGCTTGTGTGAAATTTAATCATGCAACTCATAACATCATAGATAGGAAATGTAGGAGAAAAACACATAAATCATTATAGATAATCATAGGCAACTTGACTTACCACATCAAAACTCGGAGTGACTCGGTATTTCAATAAACATGACTCTTATGGACAGGGGAGTTTCCTATAACTGACGACCCCACGTGAACTATGTGGAATACCAATGTTTGAAACCCCCAATTTGGGAAAATTTTACTAAAACTAAAAGACATATCAAGGGTTAAAAGGATCAATTTTTTACCCCTATATAAGCCCTTTAACACGAGATTCAGTTATTTAGAACCCAAAATATACTAGCTTCCCTCAATTTTTCTCAAGAATAAGCTAGGGTTTCAATTGGGGATTTAATTTCAAGAAAGTCTCTCCGTTAATATTCTCTAAATCAAGAACTAAAGTATGCGTTGTTTTGATTTATGGATTTCGTTCATCCATAAAGCTCAAGAACCTTATTTTAAATTATGAATCATGATATTTATGTAGTGCGTTGGTTACAACTATGTTTATCTTGTTATATGATTCCCAAGTTGGAATATTTATGTGTTTTTCATAAAACTACATTAGCAAGAGAGTGAAATTCATAAATTGAATTATTTATAATGTGTCAATTTGATGATTAGGCCTATGCCCTAAGGGTGCATGCAAGGTGTTGAATAAAATGCTTAGGAGGATAGAAATTATGCACTATAGCTTAATTATGATTCAAAATGACTTCCATGCTATTCTTATGTACTGAAATTGTTTGTTGGATTGCTCATGAGTTAGCCATATGAAATTATGCTATGTATACATGCTGTTTTATTCACGTACCAAGCTGTGATAATCAAATGCCCATTAAATGTCTTCAATTACTATATTATGGATTGTTGATGTTAGTCATGTATTCAAGAATGTTATGACTTGTCAATTTCCTTCCATCGAGTCCTAGGGATACTTCTACTCAAAAAATATAGTTGTGTGCCTAGAGTTGGTGTCATGTTTTCATGATATCCTCAGTCAATCCATGATCCATAGAACTCAGTCAGTTTTATGACTCAGGAAATCTCAGTAATACAGTAATCTCAATACTATTCCGTCAGTCAACGGAAGTTAGTTAATTCAGTCCAGTTTAGTTCAGTAATCTATGATCAGTGTCCATCAGATGGGAGTAGGAATTAGCACCGAGAAAACCCAAGGATGGGAACACACACTGTCAGATGAGGGTGTGATTCTTAGAAGTCATCCTTGCGTTCCAGAACTATGTAGCTAGCATAGGTTAAGACATTAATACAGTCAGAAGAGGGTTGATGAGGTGGATAAACACTGTCAGATGAGGGCCTCACCGTTTTGTTTTGGGGACACTGTCAGATGAGGGTCACTCATAGCTTGTCCTTACCAGTGGCGCGGTATTGACACCCTTCTAATTTGGGTTACAGATTGGACCCCAACTCTGGCATAATGGTGAATTAGGGGCATGTCAGTTAGATAACTACTTCCCACAATTTTAGTTACAGAATCAGGACTGTCAGATAGAATTATTCAGTCTCAGTAATAGAACTCAGATAGTTCTATAAAATTCAAGACTGTCAGATAGATTCAACTCGGAACAATATGGAACTCAGCTAGTTCCACCAGATTCAAGACTGTCAGATACAATCACTCATATTATCAGTTATATCAGTCATCAGAACTCTATTACTAGTCATGTTAGATATCAGTAAATTCATGTTTTCACGATCTTAGTTATAGTTACTATGTATTCATGCATGCATTCTTATGTTCATATTAGTCTGTTAGTTAGTATTGTTCATGCATCTGAACCCTATGCATTCAGCCTACCTCACATGCATACCAGTACATACAAAGTACTGATGTATTTTTACTATGGTGTCTATACCATAGGTTCAGAAGTACGAGCTCCAGAGCATCAAGAGCATTCCAGTCTCAACAGTCAGAGTTAGCAGTGAGTTCTTATCTCTCGAGGATATGATCATTTATTTATTATCTCATTAAGTAATTTATTAGTTGGAGTTCGTTGGGCACATGTCCCATCAACTCCTCATTTAAATAGTTCAGTCAGTTAGAGGCTTTCCAGACTATCATGTTATTTTAGTTTTGTTTTGGGTATTTCATACCCCAGTCAGATGTTAGATCTTTATTAGTTATGTTAGAGTCTTAAACTTTATGGCCTTTCAATTCATGTTTCCACAATCATACAGTATATTATGCAGTATATAGGTATAGATATCAGTCATGAGTTAGCTTGTGGTCCTTCCAGGTCATGAGCACCGTGTAGCATTCCGAGTAATAGATTTGGGGCGTTACACCATTGCTCTGAGTGAACTTTTGGAATAAATCATTATAAAAGTGTAGAAAGGATTAGAATCTCTCATGACTCGAGTAATGTATAACTATCGAAATTATAGACCGAAATATGTCTCGGAAAAATCTTTAGGACATTTATTTATCACTTATACATAAGTTATTCATTAAGACATGGAATTGTTATTAGGAAGAAATCTATTTTTAAGGTGAAATGTGGGATGTAACCATTATAAAGAAAAACACTAATAATATAATATTTTAGATAAAATCACATCATTTACCGATTTAACCATCATGAATGTACCAAATCTATGCATGCCATCACCAGTATTCACATAATGGAACAATAAGAATCAATATAATCATAAAATATATCTGCATCATTTACAACAACAAACACTTTTTGGATGTCCAACCGACATCATAACATGACCTTTGGCCTATAGTGTGTCCAGAATAATTACAACACCATAATCACAGCCATAGGCCCACATACTTATTCGGAGATTATATCGATAGTCATCTTTATATGCCATCTTATATCTACAATCCATAGCATAACTATAAGGCATAACAAATCTGTATGTCATCTCATATCTATAGGCCATATATAATAACTATGTCTATGCCTACTTTATTAAGTATGTCGACGGACCATATCATAAATCAAGTCTGAAAGCCATATCATAGCTACCAATCTTTAATCATAATTTAGAGGAACCATCATCATTCATCAAGTTACAAAGTACCCTTATACTAAAGGTTCAATAGTCTCAACTATGCCTAACATTCATAAATAAGTACACATGGGCTAACACACGTCTTGGCCTGAGGTTGGTCGAAAGAATCCACTTCTAATCCTCAAATTTCAAATTGATGGAATTTCTACCATGGACTAGGCTGAGGTATCTAAATTTCCTTCTAGGTGGTTCACATGGCATAATTAATCCAAAGATAGGAATTTCACCCAGAACATGAGCAATTAAGTCAACTCTACCCATTTTTATGATTTCAAGATCTCTAAAATAGTCCAAGTATGTTAAATCATACTAACCACATTTCCAACACCTAAACAACATCCTAAACCTAGCATCATATCAAATCTCTTCTACGAATTAGCTCAAAATATGATGAAGGCAATAGGAATCTAAAAGTTTAATAAGCATTTCACTTTATGGATCAAAACCCTCATCTTATCCTCAAACTTCAATATTCAAGAATAAGTAATTCTAAAATAATCAAACTTAACCTTCAGATTCACATGCAATATATAACACACATCATCTTACGATTAAAAGTAGACAAAAAACATTCCTTGAAGATGAACCGTAAATCTTTAAATCTCCTTTAAGCATCTGTCTTCACTTCATGATACTAAAATGCCGCTACGCTATCAAAATTGTAATCCACTAATCAATAAAAGAATAACAATACACATATTACACCATTATTCTTTGGATCTAAAAATCATACCGAAATTTCCATGTGTGTCCCATTTACAGAAAACACATTTTCAAAACAAACCCAACGTTCATACGTGCTCAAAGAATCATAACCCTTAACAATGGGTGAAAAAAAAGATAAATTGGGGCCTAAATCAAGCACTCAACCTATTGGGGTTTTGAGCAATAAATCAAGAGATTTCACTAAGAAGAGACTGAATTCTTACATTAAATCAAATGATAATCATGAAAATAAATGTTAAACAAGATTTATAATAACCAACAAGATCAAATTTTAAGATATCTTACCCTTTAGGGTTTTTGCTCTGAAAAGATTGGTGAATAATGAGCAAATTTGTGACAGAAGGAGCTTATTTATACCCCTTTCTAAGTACTCAGATGTTACAATCGCAACATGTAGGTGTGCAATCGCACTACATGGCACCAAGAAAAGGTGTTGCAGTCACAACAACCCTTAATACGATTGCACTATAGCCTCTGCCTAAGGTATCGCAATCATGGCCCTTGGTGTTCCATCTGAGATTGTTTCAACCATATATGGGTCCCATACCTAAATTTCTAATTTTTTAACTTTTCGACCAATAGGTCAAAATGAGCTCGAGTGCCTCAAGACATGAACAAAAGGTTTACTTACTGGTGTTACTAGAACAGTCCGAATATTCATCTAAAGACATCTACTAGGAATTTTATCCTGAGACCAAATTTGAACCAACAAAAGTTCCAAAATAGAAATATGAGCTTGAAATCTAAACAAACTGTCTCATCACTAAACCAAAAGTTCGAGCAAGTCATAAATGACCTATAGCAACTATTGGAAGGCTCAAAATACTAAAAATGCTTGTACATTAAAATAAATTACATTGAGGGTCATTACAATATCGATTACTAAAGGCACTTTCGTCTAAAAAAGTTAATGGGTAGAAAGATCTCAACAACTCAAAAGGATGAGGAACAGGGCCCACATTCTTCAAGAAAAAATTCCTAGATTACCTCCAAGGAGAGATAACACTTCCGAGGGATTTTTCCACAAGTATCCCTTGTTTAACTAGCTCTCTCACTTAACTTCCAAACAACTAAAACCCAACTTTAACCATAAACTGCACTAGAACTAAAAAATGCTGATGCACGCAATTTTAATCATAATAAACTAATACCATCATGATACCTGAACATATCAAAAAAGGATCTCCCAAATCGAAATCAACCTAAGACATGAGTTATACCACCAACTCCAAATCCAAATATAAACTTCGTTACCATTCCACATCTGCTATACACTCCAAACTAGGAGAAAAATTACCTAAGTTTCATCAGCATAATCTTATCATAAAGAACTCAAAGAAATAAAGCTGATCCCTAAAAGTCTATATGACAAACATAAGAATAATCCTATAAGGCACTATATGGGATCACAATTAGAGATAATGAAGGACTACAATCTATGCCAATGCTGCAATTGGTTCAGATGACAACCAAAACTAAAATATGGGAGTCCAAAGTATAACTCTTCATCACTAAATGATCCACTCTAATATATCTCATCAATCACGAATGAAACCATACTGAATCCAACTCAAGTATACTACTACAACTTAGTACATCATCTAAAAATCTAGACAACAACTTCGCAAACTAAAAATATGCATTCAAGAAACTAAAGATAAAGATTTTGCAATTTACCAACTCAAGAAGCGATAACAGGAGAGACCACTTACCTCAAACTCTCTAACCCCAATTTAGAAAAAAACCACATCATGGCAAGAAAGAAACATCAAATCTCCACACTCCTACCAAGAGTAAACCATCATAAAGAGGCAAACCCAGCCAATGTAAGAGATATATCTAAGACATCTCAATATCAATATAAAAAATTATCGAGTGATGAAATAGATAGAAATAACGAATTGATTCAAAACTAGTCAAGATAAAAAATGGGCTATATACAAAGGGATAACAAGTAAAACAACCTTCGCAACTCAGAAGGCAAATCTAAGAATCTCAAACTCAAGAACAGACACTATGACTAAATTTCCAACTCTAGAACCATACAAAAACATAGAATATCAACTTACCTTTGATACAACAATTGACTATAGACTCAGCCATACAAAGTCAAAAAATATGGAAAACAATTAATGTTGCCTTGCTATATTGATGAAATCAAACAATCGGGCTATAAATACCCAAGAAACCAAATAAGAACCGCAAAGAATGAAATTCTAATTAGATAACACTTGTCTAAACAACAATAACAATAGTAATATCAATATCAATATAATGAATAGGTGGTACAAAAATGAGAATCAATAGCAAGTACCATTTAAGGGCCACAATAATGTCAATTTGCAAAGATAAATGGGAATTAATCAAAAATTCTACACCTATAGGGAGAAAATATCAAAACAAATCTACTGTATCCATTACTAAAGAAATAATCCATAAGGGCAGTCATATAATATTGTATTCCATAACAAGGCACGAAATAACCAATATGAGCTCATCAAGGCATACAATCATCAATGGGTACGAATACCCCTAATACACCAAATGAAAAAGGTAAATGCGAGAAATAAAAACACAACTATCATGGTAAAATCCATAATTACATGCATGATGGATATAGGGAGAATAAATAAGAATGGGTCCAAACATAGACTAACTGAATCATTCACTGAGGCATCAAGCACACAAGCTCTAGATAAAGTTCCACAATATCACTAGGTTGATTTGAATAAGTTAAACGACTAATAATCCGTCATTTAGGACACTCTTTAGCTAGTATCCTATCTCACCATAACCAAAACAAGCTTCGAGAATACTTTGAGGTGCTACATACCTAATCCAAAATAATCACCATGACTAACCTAGGAGTTATCTATAATCTAAAATGCTGCATACATAGAATCGATGGGCTACAAGTGAAGCTGAATTCAACCAAAATGAACCCCACTCCCAAATGAAATACCAATAGCACTATAATAATGTCATGGCTACTTCCCGCCACCTCTATAATTCTCAATACATGCTCTCTCTATTGCCCTCAAATAATCAACAACCTGAGGGAAGGAAGATCTAAGTGTTATTATGTGCTGTGATGCCAAGCAGAGTGGCATTGCTAAAACTCTAATAAATCCATACACCATGTCCAGCTTAGAAAAATATAACTTAAGTATATTCCTAGCCCAATCTAGAAACCTAATTGCATACTTTAAAACTAGTAAAGAACCCTGATGAACACCAACAAATCAAACTCTGGCCTGAGAATTACTTGATGATTCGAATATCATCCATGGATGTGAGGGATCTGCAATACGACTTGTATCCCCAATGTTGAACCTCAAATAACTAAAGTAGTCATGATCTCTATTGCGGCCTAAGTTGTCCCTAAATTCTTCAGCTAATGCTAAAAATCTTTAATATCCATCCCTGACTCCACAGTTCGATGTTTTACTAAAGCCTTAAAAACATATGTTCCATTCTCATCCCCATCTATTGACCATATCGCATCATAAATTTGGGATAAAATAGAGTCAAAGAATATACTTAAGGCTCATTAAATTGCCACACATTATAAGGAGTGAAGAAATAAATTTCCAAAGAATGTACCTATAGCCTCCCAAAGATAGGTTACAGACATCTCTATATCGATCCATAAAACTCTACTAAACACTCAACTCTTGTACAAATAGGCTTTGATACCAATTTATCGCAACCCAATATCTCAGATTATCATAGTGCATACTATAATGCACTAGTAGACAAGCTAAACTCTTAGTACAAAATGGCTAGTAACAAACTACCCAAATAGATAAAAAAAGGAATGCGGATAGAAGTAATAAAATATCAAATATATTATGAAGTCCCAAAACCTGGTGGTATCAGTTCAAGAGCTTCTATCATTAGAAGGATACAAAAGAGGTAATATATGAATATACAGATACAACCATATCTAAATACAACATATAGATTAGTCTAATATATACAAGAGAGAAAATTAATACTCCAAATTTTAGGAACTCACTCAAAGTCTCTAAACCATGGATGCTCCGCACGACATATACATCAATATCGATAACCCATACTATGAGCTGCAGGATATAGAAGTGTAGTATGAGTATTAAATACGTGGTACTCAGTAGGTAACTACCTACTAAGCTCCAAATTTACTATAGATATATATAACATATAAACAGAGTGAAAACTACACCTAATGTTCAGCAATCACATAATAAGGCTAGTAAGATAGTAAGGCCCATTGTTCTACTTATAGCCATGAAACTAGCATAATCAGGCTAAGAAAGTATCAAGGATGAATTATTATTCCAACCATGCTCAAGAATCTCGACACTACATCATATATCTCTTTCCAATATATGAATAATAGTTAAAAGAAGGATATATGAAAGTATACATAGCGAAAGAATGAATAAACAATCAGAATAAATGAAGGTAGGGATATATGGTAATACCATAGCTACATATATTTATAAAAAGGTCAACTAAAAGTATAGCCTAAATTATCAAAATAATATCTTAAGACCTTATAATCATAGGAGATACAAGTGATAGTATACTCAAGATTTTTAACTCATGCATCTAATCATGAGTAATCAAGTATAATAACAAAATTGATAGATAAAGGAGCCAGAATCTTACCTCAACTCACGATACCAAATAAATAACCAATCTATCATAAACTATCCATAATGATAACACTCACCTATACTATAATACCGTGTATATTTCTAAGCTAGAAAATAAACCATTGTTCCTATATATGAAATCTCCTATCCAGTGATTCATATTTGAGTACATGACTTACAATGAGTATCCTAGTGAGAAGATAGCTTATGATGTGTTAAAGAGTGTTCATAAGAGTCACTTAGAGTAAGGAAAGCTAAGAGCTTTTGAATCCATCAAGTTTTAGTATTTGATCTCGCAAGAGTCATATTTGAATGAGTATAACTTGATGTATATGTTGTATTTTGGAAGATTTAGACCCACCAAATTGTAGAGAATCGAATTAGCTTTCCAACTATACTAATTTTACCAAAATCCGACACCCGAGCAAGAAGTTATGACATTGTAAAGTGGAGTACGTCACCTAACAAATCACCTAAGGCTACTGGAATAGTTATGCCATAAGTTGTGTGACGTAAAACCTAAATTATGCCATAAGTTGTGTGACGTACAACCTTATTTAGGCGATAAGTTGTGCGCCGCATATCTTATGGCCCAAGTGATGTAAACACCACGTTTTTGAGTTATTTTAAGGCCAGAATGGGTATTTCCTACCCCTATATAAGCCTATAACACAGGATTTAGCCCCAATTCAACCAAAATATAGTTACTTATCTCAAAATTCTCTCAAGAACAAGTTAGGGTTCTCAATTGGGGATTCAAATTTAAGAAAATTCCACCGTAAATCTTTGTAGAATCACGTACTAAGGTATGCGTAGTGTTCATTCATGGATTCCTTTCATCCATGAAGCTGACTAATCAAGTTTACTATAGTATATGATATTCATGCTATGGGTTGATTATGTTCATATGGTCTATGTTGTATGATTCCCAAGTTGGAATCTTTATGTGTTTTTATGAAAATATATTAGCATGTGAGTTGAAAACCATGAATTTTAGTTGGTTATGATATGTTAATTTGAGGATTATTCCATTCCGTAAGTCATACAACCTAAGTGTTTGATAAAATGCATAAGAGACTAGAAATTGTGTAATATAGTTCAATTGTGATTTATATGATGGATTCATATTTTACCCTCATGTTCAAATGAATCCCATGCTACTGATGTGCAATGTAGATATTGGTTGGAATACTCATGATGTTAGAGTATGAAATTTTGACATTTAGTATATACATTCCTACCATGTACAAGATTATGATAGCCATGTACTTCATGAAATCCCCAACTTATTGTATTATGGATTGTTGATGTTAGTCATGTATTCAACAATATCACGCCTTGTCAGTTTCCTTCTATCGAGTCCTGGGGGGTACTTGCACCTAAAAATTTAGCTTTGTTCCTAGAGTCAGTATGAGTTTTTCATAATATCCACAGTCAAGCCATGTTTAATAGAATTTAGTCAGTTATGTGACTCAAGAAAACTCAGTAATATCAGTAATCACAGAAAGCATAGTAATTCAGTAAACTCAGTAGTGGTCCGTCAGTCAATGAAACTCAATGAACTCAGTCAAGTTTAGTTTAGTTAATCATGTTTAGTTTCTATTCAGATGGGAGTAGGATTTAGAACCGAGTGAACCAAGGATGAGGACACACACTGATAGTTAAGGGTGTATCCTTAGAAGCAATCCTTGTGTTCCAGAACTTTGTAACTAACATAGGATGATACATCAAAACTAAAAGATGAGGGTTGACGAAGTGGATAAACACTGTCAGATGAGGGTCCCACCATTTTCTTATAGAGACACAGCCTGATGAGGGTCACCCACAGCTTTTCTTTAACAGAGGTGCGGTTTGACACCCTTGTAATTGGGGTTATATATTGGACCCCAACTCAGCTATAATGCATTATTTAGGGCATGTCAGTTAGATGACTGCTTCCCAAAGTCTTAGTCTCAGTAAAAGAACTCAGATAGTTCTTTTGATTTGAGGACTGTCAGATATTGTTAACTCAGCATAATATGAAACTCATCTAGTTCCGTCAGAACCTAGACCACCACATACAGTCACTCAGTATTAGTTATATCCGGTATCAGTAACTTATGTTATCAATAATCGGACTCAGTAGTCAGTACCATCACAAATTTAGGTACAGGTACTTATTTAGGCATGTATTCCCACGTTCATGTATAAAGTCAGTTAGCATTGTTCATGCATCTGAACCCTTTGCATTCATCCTACCTCATATGTATACCAGTACATCCACTCGTACTGATGCATTTGTGTAATGGTGTTTTATTCTATACCATAGGTTTAGTATCACGAGCTCTAACGCACCAATGGCATTCCAATTTTAGCAGTCAGAGTTAGCAGTGAGACCTCATCCTTTGAGGACATGATCATTACTTTATTTCTTCATTACATAGTTTATTTTAGTATTTATAGTTAGATGGTGACATATCCCATGAAATTCTTATTTAGACAGTTCAGTTTTAGAGGCTTTTTAGACTACAGTATGTTTAGACAGTTTCATTTTAGTTTGTTTTAGTATTGATATACCATACTTTCAGATGTTATGCATTATCAATTTTAAATCTTATGGCCTTTCATCTTTTATTTCCATATTTATTCAATATATTATGCAATGTTTAGTTACAGATATTAGTCAATGGTTCGCTTATGGTCCTTTGGGATTATGAACATCGTGTAGCATTTCGGGTACCAGATTCGGGGCATTACAAACTTACTGTCAGAGCCTATGGTTCAATAGTGTCCTAGGATGTCCAAAGCTACATCTGTAATGCCCCAAATCTGGTACCAGGAATACTACATGGTGCTTATGACTCCAAAGGACCACAAGCTAAACCATGACTGATATTTGTACCTAAACACTGCATAATATATAGTATAAAGGGTGAAAAGCCATAAAGTTCAAAACTGAAACATAATATCTGAAAAAATATAACATCTGGATGGGGCATAAAATACCCAAAGCAGCTGAAATAAACTATTTGAATATGATAGCCCAAAAAGCCTCTAACTATCTTAACCGTTTGAATAAGGAGTTGATGGGACATGTCTCCAACTAACTCCAAATAATAAATTAATTAATGAGATAAAGAATTAATGATCTTGTCCTCGAAAGATGAGGACTCACTGCTAACTCTAAATGCTGAGACTTAAATACTACTGACGCTCTGGTGCTCGTGCTTCTGAACATATGGTATAAAACACCATAGCACAAATGTGTTATTACTTTGAATGTACTAGTATACATAGGAGGTATGCTGAATACAAATGGTTCATATACATGAACTATACTAATTAACTGGATAACATGAACGTGAGAATGTATGAATACATAATAACTATAACTGAGTTCGTGATAGCATGATTGCTGAATTTGAGTACTGATAACTGTATAACTAAAATAACTGATACTGAGCGACTGTATTTGACAGTCTAGATTCTGATGGAACTAGCTGAGTTCTGTACTAAATTGAGTTTACTATATCTGACAGTCCTAAATCTAAAGAACTATCTGAGTTTTTTACTGAGATTGAGACTGAGACTGAAAATTAACTGTGGGATATAATCATCTACCAACCTGTAACCCCAGCTGGAAGGGTGTCAATACCATGCCACGGGTAAAGACTAGTTGTGGGTATGCCATCTCTGACAGGGAGATCTTCTATTAACCTCTCTTGGTAGGTAACCCAAATGAGATGCATAAATCCCTAAACGCATAGAGTGCATCACAACCTATGTTGGCTACATAGTTTTGGAACACAAGGATCGCTTCTAAGGATCATACGTTCGACTGAATAACAGGTGAGTCCTCATCCTTGGGTTTACTCAGTACTGAATCTTACTCCTAACTAAATAGACATTAAATTGATTAACTGAACTGAACTGATGCTAATGGTATTATTTAGTTGAGCTAAACTGAGTTTGATGAGTTTCGTTGACTGATGGAATGCTACTGAGATCTAAGGACTGACTGAGAGTACTGAAGTTGCTGAGATTGACTGGGAATACTGAGGTTATCGAGATTACTGATTACTGAGATTACTGAACTACTGAGATTACAGAGATTTTTGAGATTTTTGTGTTTTCCTGAGTCACATGACTGATTGGGTTCTATTGATCATCGCTTGACTAAGAGTATCATGAAAACATGACACTAGCTCTAGGCACATAGCTATATCATCAAGTACAAGTACCCTTAGGACTCGATGGAAAGAAATTGATAAAGCATGACTTTCTTAAATACATGACCAACACCACAATCCATAATACAATAAGTTAGAGATTTCATGAAGTAAAAGTTCTAATTCACCACAATGGCTAGACATATATCCATAATTTATTGACCTAGACATTTCATCAGACACTTTACATGCATAAACTTGTACATGAATGGGGATTTCATATTATCAGACTAGTATGGCATTTTTTCTTCAGATAGTCATTTAATCAAACACATGGAGAGCATGCTATGGTTATACAATCATCAACACATCTAATAATTATGGATACATTAATCAACTTGTATATTAAATGGGGTTTATCATGGTTATTATGCAAATCTTCATATACTAGGGTCAATTATTGGAACATGTATTTTAAAATATGAATCAAAACTCCACAACATCATGAACACGAATTTCAATTCAATTTAGATCATGAACATTTATTAATACACAAATATTGGCTTTTAAAAAGAGATTCTTGAGCTTCATGGGTGAAAGGGACCCATGAATCAACACATGGCATACCTTGATTGTGCGTTTCTTGAAGTTCTTAGACTTGAAAAACTTGAATCTCATAGTTTCTTGAAGAAGGGTTTGGATCTTATTCTTGGGGATTATCTTTAAGAGAAAATCCTAATTTTGATGTTATGGATGAATGATGAGTTATGTGCTTTGATTTTATGTAATTAGGGGTTAAAAAGGGTGGAAAAAGATCTAAAAAGCCCTTTAAAACATCGTTTCAGCATTGTTTCGGACAAAATTGATGATCTGGGTAACGGACTATCACTCTGGTGACTGACCATCACTCCAACCATCAGTTTTAGGCCAGAAAATAATCTTACTACCTCTATTGTGGTGGTCAAAGCGACAGTCTGTCACTGACTTGACGATCCATCAGCTCGCTCGTCACTCCTGGGCAGTTCGGATAGCTCTCAGTAAAACAAACATAAATTTTTACTCCAATACTAGACTTTGGAAAAATTGGTATCATTGGAAAGATAATTAAATTATATATCTGTTGGTGGGTCATGAGATCAAAAATTCTTAGTATATCAAAAGATATACTATTTTGAAGTTTGCAATGACAATATCCTTCTCACAAATTCAATCGGTAAGGGATGTTTTGATTCGTCTAATAGCTAGGACATATTTGATACCTTAATATATATATAAATTTATCATAAAACTACCAAATCACTATAATTTATTTCTCATGATCTTGAAGCATGGTTCTACTAACGGTTGGGATTCTCGGGGTATTATAATATCTCCCCTTTGAGAATATTCATCCTCGAATAAGACTGTGTGAGAGGGGAGAAAATAAACTGACATATATACTGAACATGAATGACTGGAACATGATCTCATGACTGACATAACAGGTAACGGAATATATTAAACTGAACATGCATATCTGATGCATGTGTAACTGATTTATGAATGCATGACTGAGTGTCATGATGAACTGAGAATATTTTTTCTCAAACTTAAAATGCATATCTGATGCATAATTACCTAACAAAACTGATATATGAATGCATGACTAAATATGTAAGAGTACTTAGCACCAAGTTTGTAATGGACATCTGAGCATGAACTGAATACCAAGTTTTTAATGGTAATTTGATCATGGAACTGAGTAAGTTCAAGAAAAATGTTATGTAAATGGTAAAGTATTGATGAACCCATGATTATGCTAGAAGTATGCATGAACGAGAACCTAAAACATAACTAGGACTGAAACATGATATACAAAATGAAATTCGTGAACTAAACTGAGCCCCTAAATACATGCCTCAAGACTAAGATTGGAACTGGGGAGTAAACTTATAAGTACCCGCTACCCCAAAATAGATCCATTTTAAGAAAAAGGAGTGGGATGTTTAAGTCATGAATGTTTGAGGGATTATAACATATCTCCCCTTGAGAAACTAGGTCCATTTAGGAACACTAACTTGGCTGACCAACTGAGGCGATGCGCAAGGCACCTAGGAACTGATTCTTGACTAATTATATGAGATTTAAAACTGATGCTTGATACATAAACTTATATGATATTTCATCTACATGATTGGTTCATATTAGAATTGTTTCATTCATGAGATTTCGGCTAAAGAGTTTAAATGGAAAGATAGGAAATCAAACTGTACCAACTTATCTGTCTGAGACTAACACATGCTGAAAACCTATAGTCGACTATAGCCTTTCCTTAACACTGTTTCTATAGAGCTCTAATGGATTTTGGGCACAAGGAAATCTTGGTGTGGTCTGAACAAGATAGCTGAATAGGAAAAAACATTTCCTGGCTAAAATTTGGTAAGATAGGTTAAGACTTATTTAAGATGAAATGACGAAGATTCTTGCACTACAACTGAGATTACTAAAAAGATTCACATAGTTGCTGAATACGAATGCACAAACATACTAACTTATCTGATTAATTGAATAGCTGATAGTTGAATACTGGGCATATAAGATAGGTATGTACTTAGTCCGAATAACTAGACTGAGGCAATTGAATATATTATTCACAGGAGGTAATGATTGACTGGATAACATGGGGAAACTCAGCATGAATGAGAAAAATTGTATTACCTCAAGAAGGAAAGGCTAGGCATCTATCATGATTTAGATATATTCTGTAGACTGACGTACTAAAATACTCCTGACTGAGTAACTGATAGTTGTAGCATTAGTCAAGCAAGTCCAGAACTGAACTGAGTTTATGATCTGATTACTGAACTGAAGCTGGCATTGTAACTAAGATTTTAGTAGAGACTGTAACTAAGTCTGTAATTGAGACCCATATAGGTACCGAATGCTAGTAACTGAGGCTGATACTACTACTAAAGTACTAAATCATAATGGCTAAGTTACTAATAATGGATATCTATGGTCCCGTAGGAATATCTGAGTCCTTTTTAGAATATCAATTACTAAACTGATGTTCTAATTGAGGACTGAGGGACAAAACATCAATGTCACAGATTTATCAAGAAATCTAAATTGAGAGTAACATGGCATAAGTTGAGTTTGGCTAATCACTAGGGGAGGAGCATGAGTCATCTGGGCTGGACATACTGTAAAATATGACATGAGTACATAAGTCATGAGCTGCATGACCAGAGTCTGGAATTTATTTATTCATTGGACATAATTCGTGACACTGAGTGAACTGTAATTTCTTAACTAAAAACTTGAAATATATACTATTCTATGAGAAGCGTGTGGATAAAAGATGTATTTGTGGAACTAAAATGGGTAACAAGCATAAATATCGTGATTACTATAGTACAAAACTTTGCACTAAGACAAGAATGGCTCAGAAATCGTCTTCCCTTACTTTTTATCTACACATACTAGAACTATAACTAGAATCTGAAGGCTTGACTTTCTGACCCCAAAGTTTAACTGCTATGCAACATTTCAAACGAAAAGAAACTCATGAATCTGAAGAAGAATGAACATGTAAATAAGAGATCTATAACATACCAGTAACTGCATTAAGAGAATTTTTCTGATTCTACCTGGACCAACATGCATAGAGTCTATTTGAGCGTTGCCCACTGATAGCGCTTGAATTAGTACTCTATTGTTTCGGGTAACCAGAATGAGATAAATAATGACCATGCTAACTTTGAGGGCCAAATTTAGAACAATCTCAAACTTTGTGACCTACTTCTCTACATCCAAAATACACATTACTGTCGGCTCTACACACTACTTTATGATACTTACCACAGTCTTTGCAAAAGGGATAAGTAAAATCCCTGCTCTCACTACCCTGGGCTTTAGAGCCTGGTGTACTAGCTGGAGGAGGAACTAGTACTAAAAACTTTTGATAATACTAAGAACGGTTCTCTCTCCTTCTTCTGAAGCTTTTGTTCCTCCATCTGTTGGTCATAGACCATAAGCATATATATGTCCATATCGCTAATCAACATCACATTCCTATACTCTATAACCACTCTACCTGATACCCTTGACACAAACTAACTCATTCTAGATCCATTATATGCTACTACATGGGAGCATACCTGGCTAACTGAGTGAACTTAAGGGAGTATTCTTTCACACTCATGGTGCCTTGTTTGAGATTTATGAACTCTAAAACTTTGGATTCTTTCTATTATAGGGGAAAGAATCTATCTAAGAAGGTCGTAGTAAACTCTTCCCACTCTATGGGCTCTATATCTGTACCCCTATCTACCTTTCACTACCTATACCATGTATGGGATACATCTTGTATCTGATAGGTGGCTAACTCTACGCTTTTACTGGAAGTCACTCCCAGGATGTCTGTGACTTTTTAAACCTGGTCTAGGAACTCTTGTTGATCATTTTTAGACTTAGAACCGGTTAATAAGGGAGGATTCATTCGGGTAACATCCCAAATCCTGGCTGCAGTTGCATTGGACCCTGGGTTGGCTATAATAGTGGCTGGCTATTCATTCTGAGTTATGACTGAATAAGCTAAGTAGTGAATACAGTCTTGAATTCGGCATGAGAGATATGCTCATCTATAGGACCTGGATGAGGTGCTGACTGATTTCCATTTCCCCCTTCGCTAGCCATTTTGGGAGGCATGATCAGTAAACAAAGGGAAAAAATAGATTAGACTGAGAGTTTAACAGGATCTTATGCCCACTGGAACAGCATGAATACTGAAAGAAAGGAAACTTTTCCTAAAATATATCATATCCTTCTACACATAAGTATGGTGCACAACATAGCTATACAGTAGACTCAACCAGATACAGCTTTTAGACTTCCTAGGATACTATTGAACCTTAGGCTCTAATATCAAGTTTGTAATGCCCCGAATCTGGTACCCAGAATGCTACATGGTGCTTATGACCTCGAAGGACCACAAACTAACTCATGACTAATATCTGTACCTAAACACTGCATAATATAATGTATAAATGCAAAAATAAAGGATGAAAGGCCATATGGCTCAAAACTAAAATATAATATCTGGATAGGGTATGAAATACCCAAAATAACTAAAATAAATTGTTTGAACATGATAATTTGAAAAGCCTCTAACTATCTAAACTGTCTGAAAAAGGAGTTGATGGGATATGTCCCCAACTAACTCTAACTAATAAATTAATTAATGAGATAAAAAAGTATTGATAATGTCCTCAAAAGATGAGGACTCACTGCTAACTCTGAATGCTGATACTGGAATGCTACTGACGCTCTGGTACTTCTGCTTTTGAACTTATGGTATAAAATACCATAGCAAAAATATATCAGTAATTTGAAAGTACTAGTATGCATGGGAGGTAGGCTGAATGCAAAGGGTTCATATGCATGAACTATACTAACTGACTGGACAACATGAAAGTGAGAATGCATGCATGAATACATAATAACTGTAATTGAGTTCGTGATAACATGATTACTGAGTCTGAGTAATGATAACATGAGATATTCATAACTGTATAACTGAAATAATTGATACTGAGCAACTGTATCTGATAATCTAGATTCTGATAGAACTAGCTGAGTTCCATACTTTACTGAGAGTTGATTATATCTGATAGTATTGAATCTAAAGAACTATCTGAGTACTTTTACTGAGACTAAGGCTAAGACTGAAACTGTACCTGTGAGAGGTAATAATTTAACTGATATGCCCCAAAACTAAACTGGTAGGATCCAACCTGTAACCCCAGCTGGAAGGGTGTCAATACCGTGCCATGAGTAAAGACTAGCTGTGAGTGTACCCTCTCTAACAGGGACTTCTTCCATCAACCCCTCCTGGTAGGCAACCCAAATGAGATGTATAAATACCTAAATGCGTAGGATGCATCTCAACCTATGCTGGCTACATAATTCTGTAACACAAGGATCACTGCTAAGGATCGCACCCTCCACTTAAAAATAGTTGAGTTCCCATACTTGGGTTCACTCAATGATGAATACTACTCCCAACTGAATAGATACTAAACTAATTAACTAAACAAAACTGATACTAATGGTATCATTTAGCAGAGCTAAACCGAGTTTGCTGAGTTCTGTTGATCGATTGAATGTTACTGAAATCTGAGAAATAACTGAGAGTACTGAAGTTACTGAGATTTACTGGGAATATTGAAGTTATCAAGATTACTGAGTACTGAGATCACTAAGATTACTTAACTAATGAGATTACTAAGATTTCTAGGCTTTCCTGAGTCACATGACTGACTGGGTTCTATGGATCATGGCTTAACTGAGAGTATCGTGAAAACATGAAAATGGCTCTAGGCATACAGATAAATTGTTGGGTACAAGTACCCCCAGGACTCGATGAAAAGAAACTGACAAAGCATGACTTTCTTGAATACATAACCAACACTACAATCCATAATAAAATAAGTTAAAGATTTCATAAAGTACAAATTCTAAAGCACCACAATGGCTACACATATATCCATAATTCATTGGCTAAGACATTTCATCAAACACTTGACATGCATAAACTTGTACATGAATGGGGATTTCATATTATCATACTAGTATGTCATTTTCCTTCACATAGTTATTTAATCAAACACATGGGGAGCATGTTGTGGTTATACAATCATCAACACATCTAATAATCATGGATATATTAATTAACTTGTAAATTCAAAGGGGTTTATCATGGTTATTATGCAAATTTTCATATATGAGGGTCAATTATTGGAATATGTAATTGAAAACATGAATCAAAACCCTACAGCATTATGAACACGAATTTTAATTATGAACATTTATAAATACATAAATCTTGGATTTTTAAAAAGGATTCTTGATCTTCATGGGTGAAAGGGACCTATGAATCAACAAATGACATACCTTGATTGTGAGTTTCTTGAAGTTCTTGGACTTGAAAAACTTGAATCTCTTAGTTTCTTGAAGAAGGGTTTGGATCTTGTTCTTGGGGATTATCTTTGAGAGAAAACCCTAATTTTGATGTTATGGATGAATGAGGAGTTATGTTTTTTGATTGGATGTACATAGGGGTTAAAAAGTGTGGAAAAAGACCCAAAAATCCCTTTAAAGCATTGTTTCAGCGTTGTTTCTAACAAAATTGATGGTCTGGGTGATGGACCATCAATCTGGAGACTAACCGTCACTCCAAGCATTGTTTTTGGGCCTAAAATATCCTTAATTCCTTATTTGTGAAGTCCAAAGCAATGGTCCGTCGCTGAGTTGACGGTCCGTCAACTTACCCGTCGCTCTTGGGAAGCTTAGATAGCTCTTAGTAAAATGACCATTACTTTTTACTCTAATACTGGATTTTATCAAAATTGGTATTTTTGGAAAGATAATTAAATTATTTATATGTTGGTAGGTCATGAGAAAAAAAATTTGTAGTATAACAAAAGATATATAGTTTGAATTTGGCTATGACAATATCCTTCTCACGAATTCAATCGATAAGGGATGTTGTGATTCTCCTAATAAATAGGATGTATTTGAGTCCTTAATATACATCTAAATTGATCATAGAAATATCGAATCACTATAATTTATTTGTCATGAGCTTGAAGTATGGTTTTTCTATTGATTGGGATTCTAAGGGTATTAAGGCATCTAGTTGAGTCTTGTTCAAGGGTGTGTTGCTCGCCACATTTATGTGTAAGATACTATAAGATGTTTTATGAACAATTTCCCTTATTTCAGTATTCATGTCATGCTAGTGATCATAATCTTAATTTAATCTCTTAGTCTAGTCCTTTTCTCTTCTGTTTACAAAACATGTCTCCCTAGAAGAGAACTGGAAATCAATCAACCCCTCAGCCCGAAGCATGTATCTCATGAAGAGTTTAGAGCTTTATTCATAACTCTTGCCCAGTTAATTATTTCTCAAAATGAATGACTAGCTGTCATTATGACCAACCCAGTGGCCAATTCAGCTTCAGCTAGGATTTGGGACTTTACCCGAATGAATCCACTATCCTTTTTTTAGTCTAAGGCAGATGAGGACCCTCAGTAATTTCTTAATTAAATTCATAAGGTTATGGACATCATAGAGGTTACTTCTAGTGAGAGTGCGGAGCTAGATGCATATTAGTTATAGGATATTTCTCACATATGGTTTAAGCAGTCGAAGTCAAAGAGGTCAGTTGATGTAGGATCCATAGAGTGGGAGGTATTTATCACTGCATTGTTAGATAGATTCTTTCCCCAAGAACTGAGAGAAGCTAAGGTGTTAGAATTTATCAACCTCAAGCAAAGAAACATAACGATGAAAGAGTATTCTTTTAAGTTTACTCAATTAGCCAGATATGCTCCCCATGTAGTGGAAGACAGCAGGGCCAAGATGAGTAAGTTTGTTTTTGGGGTGAATAATAGTGTGGTCAATAAGTGCAGGTTCGTAATGTTAAATAGTGAAATGAACATAGCAAAGCTTATGACCAAAGCTCAGTAGATAGAAGAGCAAAAGATTAAGATGGGGGAGAAGCAGAATAAGAGAGCAAGACAGGTAGTTACAACTTTGCTCTGCCTAAATCAGAAGGAGGGAATCATTCTCAATTTCATCCTAAGTCATCCATTGCAGCTCCTTCTTCAGCTAGTGCTCTAGTGCCGAAATTCAGAGATGGTAATAGAGATATGACGCCAGGCTCTAAGTCTCAGGGCAGTGTTAGCAATGCCTGAACTAATCCCTTTTGTCAGACTTGTAGGAAAAACCATTAGGGTATTTGTAGAGCTGGCAGTGATGTCTGTTTTAGATGTGGCAAGCCAGTTTATAGAGTAAGGGATTGTCACCATTCATGTTATCAGGGTCAGCGGAACCATTCCCCAGCCCAGTTCGGTCGCCCAAATCAGTAGGGTTCCACTTCCAGTACTACTAGTGTGCTACGCCCAAATAGACTTTATTCTTCTAGTCTCGGTAATATCAGGAAAATTCTCCTGATGTGGTTACTGGTATATTACAAATCTTTTACTCCCATGTTTACGCTTTGCTAGATCTAGGAGCTTTCTTGTCTTTCATTACTCCTTACATAATAGTTGATTTCGATGTCCGTCCCAAAATTCTAGCAAAGACCTTTTCAGTCTCTACCCCAGTGGGAAAAGCTATCATAGCCCGCCAAGTATACTGGAACTATTCGATTATGATATTTCAGAAAGTCTCCTCAGTAGATTTAGTCGAATTAGAGATGACTGATTTTGATGACATTCTCGGCATGGATTGGCTTCATTCCTGCTATGCCATAGTTGACTATAGAAATAGAGTTGTCCAGTTCCAGTTTCCTAATGAACCTGTCCTAGAATGGAGGAGTAGTACTTCAGTTTTCAGAGGTCATCTTGTTTCCTAACTTCAGGCAAGGAAAATGATATCTAAAAAATGTGTTTATCATCTTGTTCATGTTAAGGACTCTAGCTCCAACACTCCCAGTCTTGAATCAGTCCCAGATATGAATGAATATTTAGATATATTTCTCAAAGATCATCTAGGAATTCCTCCAGAAAGGGAAATAGACTTAGGCATTGATCTTCTTCCATACACTCAACCTATATCTATTTTGCCATACTGAATAGAACCAATAGAACCTACAGTATTGAAAGATAATTTGAAGGATATCTTAGATAAGGGATTCATCAGACCTAGTGTATCCCCATGGGGTGCACCAGTCTTATTCCCGCGCAAAAAGGACAGTTCTCTCAGAATGTGCATTGATTACCATTAGCTCGATAAAGTCATAGCCAAAAACAAGTATCCACTTCCCTGAATTGATGACCTAATAGACCAAATTTAGGGTGCCATTTATTTCTATAAAATAGACCTCAGATCAGGCTATCATCAGCTTAGAGTCAGAGAATATGACATTTCAAAAACAACCTTCCGTACTTGGTATGGTCACTTTGAATTCCTAGTCATGTCCTTTGGTCTTACTAATGCACCAGCAGCTTTCATGGACTTGATGAAATGTGTGTTCAAACAGTACTTGGACATGTTTCTTATAGTCTTCATAGAAGATATTTTGGTCTATTCCCGCAATGAGCGTGATCATGCAGACCATCTTATAATCGTGCTTCAAACTCTCAGAAATCATCAAATAATCACCAAATTCAGTAAGGGAGAGTTTTGGCTAAGGTCAGTAGAATTTCTTGGTCATATCATTTTTGTTGATGGTATTAGAGTTGATCCTCAAAAGATCAAAGTAGTAAGAAACTACCCAGACCTGTCTCTCCGTCAGATATCAGGAGTTTCTAAGGTTTGGTTGGCTATTACAGATGGTTTGTTGAGGGATTTTCTTCTATTACATCCCCTATGTCTAGATTTACAAAGAAAAAAGTCAAGTTTCAGTGGTCATATCCTTGCGAGAAGAGTTTTCAGGAGTTAAAGACTTGACTAACCTCAGCTCTAATTTTGGCTCTTCCAGATGGTTCAGATGGCTTCGTAGTGTATTGTGATGTATCCATAGTAGGTTTTGGTTTTTCCCTTATGCAGCATGGTAAGGTCATAGATTATGCCTCTAGATAGCTTAAACCCTATGAGAATAATTATCCGAATCATGACTGAACTATTTCATGAATGCATGAATGATATGAAAAGGTTATACAGTTGTAACTGAGCATGGAATAGAGCAAATCTAAGTAAGACTGTTACCTTAGGTTGAGTCTGAGTTTGTGGAGAAGATGTGGGGATACTTTTTTTGCATATCTACTTCTGCTTCCCAAGTAGCTCCCTCAACAGATTGATTCAGCCAAAGAACTTTGACCAAAGAAACTTCTTTGTTCCTTAGTCTACAAATCTGACGATTACCAATTTCGACTGGGATTTACTCATAAGAGAGACTGTTCTGAATATCCACACTCTATATAGGGACTACAACTACTGGGTTACTAATGCATTTCTTTAGCAAGGAGACATGAAACACTGGGTGCACTGATGCTAAGTCTGCAGGCAACTCAAGCTCATAAGCTACCTTACCAAAATAATTGAGAATCCTATAATGACCAATATATCGGGGACTAAGATTTCCCTTCTTGCAAAATATCTTCACTCCCTTCACAGAAGAGAATTTCAGATAAAAAAGGTCGTCAATCTTAAACTCGAGATATTTTCTTCTCCCATCTACATATGATCTCTATTGGCTTTGAGCTATCTTAATCCTCTCTCTGATTAACTGCACTTTCTCTAAGGCATCAAACACCAATTCAGGCCCTACTACTGTGGCCTCACCTACTTCAAACTAACCAATGAGAGATCTACATCTCCACCCATAAATATCCTCAAATGGATACATCCGAATACTGGAATGATAACTTTTATTATATACGAACTCAATCAAAGGTAAGTGGTTATCCCAAATGCCCTTAAAGTCAACAACACACGCTCTCAACATAGCTTCTAAAGTTTAAATGGTCCTTTCTGCTTGACCATCTTTCTGAGAGTGAAAGGTTTGTACTAAGGTGAACTCAGGTACCAAGACCTTTTTGAAAAGCCTTCCAAAAGTGAGAGGTGAACTGCATACCTCTATTTGAAATAACGGATAATGGGATACCATGTAACTTAACCAACTCACTGGTATAGAGCTTGGCATAATCCTCAACTTAATAAGAGGTATGAACTGGAAAGAAATGGGCTTACTTAGTCATCCTATCCACAATGACCCAAATCAAATCATGTTGTCGATGAGTTTGAGGCAAACCCATCATGAAATCTATGTTTACTTTTTCCCACTTCTAAGTGGGAATACTGAACTCCTACATACACCCACTAGGCTTCTGATGCTCAACCTTAACCTACTGAAATGTGGAGCACTTAGCTATATTCTCTGCAATGTCTTTTTTTATCCCACTCCACTAATAGACTTCCCGCAAGTCGCGTTACATCTTAGTAGCCCCTAGATGAATCGAGTAACGTACACCATGTGCTTCTATAAGAATCTTCTATTTCACGCCATCCAGACATGGCACACATAATCTACCTTGACAATGCAGCACAACATCTCCCCCTTGGGAGAAAAACTCTACCTTTTGTTCTCTGATTGACTTTTTTAGCTTAACTAAACTGGGATCTCTGTCCTTTTTTTCTTTTAGTTCAGAAACCAAAGATGATTCCGAACTATTCTGCACCTAAACACTACCCTCACCAGAATAAACTAAATGGACACCTAGTCTGGTAAGCTGATGAACTTTCTGAACTAACTTCTTCTTAACATCCTCAATGAGAGCAACACTAACCATGGGCAATCTACTGAGGGCATCAACACTATATTGGACTTGGCTGGATGATACAGAACACTCATGTCATAATCCTTCAATAACTCTAATCACCTTCTCTGATGCAAGTTCAAGTCTTTCAGAGAAAATACATATTGTAAGCTTTTGTATTCTGTGGATACATCAATATACACTCTATGCAAATAGTGTGTTCAAGTCTTTAAAGCAAACACAATAGCTACTAACTCTAGATCATGGGTAGGGTAATTCTTTTCATGAGGCTTAAGTTGTCTAAAGGCATAGTCCACAACCTTACCCTTCTAAATCAAAGCACACCCCAAACCAACTCTGAAAGCATTACAATACACAACAAATCTATCTGAACCATCGGGTAAAGTCAAAACTAGGGTTGTAGTAAGTTGAGTCTTCAACTCCTAAAAACTCTTCTTATAAGAATCTAACCACTGTAATTTGAATTTCTTTTGAGTCAATCTAGACATGGGGGATGCAATAGATAAAAAACCTTCAACAAACCATCTCTAATAGCCAGCCAAACCTAAGAAACTCTTGATATCTGACGGAGAGATGGGTCTGGGTCAGTTTATCACTGCTTCAGTCTTTTGAGGATCAGCTCTAATGCCCTTACCAGAGATGAAATTACCACGAAAAACTACTGACCTTAGCGAAAATTCATATTTAATAAATTTTGCAAACAACTGATGGGCTCCACGAGTTTGTAGCACTATTTTAAGATGGTCTGCATGATCATATTCACTGCAGGAGTAAACAAGAATGCCATCAATGAAGGCTATGATGAACATGTCCAAATAATACTTGAATTCAAGGTTTATCAAGTTCATGAAAGCTATTGGGGCATTGGTAAGGCCAAATGACCTGACTAGAAATTTGAAGTGACCATACCAAGTTCTGAAAGCTATTTTTGTACTGTCATATTCTTTGACTCAAAGCTGATGATATCCTTATCTAAGGTCTATCTTTTAAAAGTAACTAGCACCTTGAAGTTGGTCAAATAAGTCATGAATTCTAAGAAGCAGATACTTATTCTTGACTGTGACTTTATTTAACTGATGGTAGTCAATATATATTTTGAGATAACCGTCTTTCTTACGCACGAATAGAATTGGTGCTCCCCGCGGGGAGACATTCGGTCTAATGAATCCCTTATCTAGGAGATCCTTCAATTGTTCCTTTAAATCTTTGAGTTCAGCTGATGCCATTTTGTATGGAGGAATAGAGATAGGCTGAGTATCCATAAGAAGGTATATTCCAAAGTTAATTTTCCTTTTGAGAGGAAATCCAAGAAGATCTTTGGGAAAAACATTTATAAATTCACTTGCTGCTGAAACTGGCTCAAGATTAGGAGTCTCAGAACTATAATCATTAACTCGAACAAGATGATAGACACATTCCTTAGATATCATTTTTCTCGCTCTAAGGTATAAAACCAGCTGACCCCTAAGTGCTAAAGTACTACCCCTCCATTATAAGATGGGTTTATTCGGGAACTTAAAATAAACAACTCTATTTCTATAATCAACTAAAGCATAGGATGAATGAAACCAATCCATGCCGAAAATGACATCAAAATTTGTCATCTCTAGCTCTACTAAGTCTGCTGAAGTAACTTTCAGAGAAACCATAATCGGATAGTTCCTATATACCCGTTAAGCTATGATAGACTTACTGGGGTAGAGATTGCGAAGTGCTCTGTTTGAATTTTAGGACTGACACCAAAGTCAACAATTATATAAGGAGTTACAAAAGTCAAAGTAGCTCCTGGATCAAGCAAAGTATAAATATGTAAATGGTAAGCTTATAATGAACCAGTGACTACATCAGGAGAACTTTCCTAATCCTATTAGGACTAAAGTGCATAAAACCTGTTTAGGCGTTACCCACTGGTGGAACTAAAAGTGGCACCCTACTTAGACGGACAACCGAACTGAGCTGGGGAATGATTATGTTGACTCTGGGAACGCACCTGAGGACACTCTCTGATTCTATAACTTGGTTTTCTATATTCAAAACATATACCATTGCCAGCCCTATAGACACCCTAATGGTTTTTGCCACACTTCTGGCAAAGAGGATTTGTTTGAGCACTACTAACACTACCCTGAGATTTAGAGCCTGGTGTCCTATCCTTATTACCATTTATGAACTTAGGCACTGGAGCACTGGATAAGGGCAGAGCTAGAACTGAAGATTTTAGGTAGAACTGAGCATGATTACCACTCTCTAACTTCGGCTGAGTAAAGTTGAAGCTACCTGTCCTAGCCCTCTTGTACTCCTTCTCTTTCTCCTTAGTCTTCTATTTCTCCATCTATTAATCATGGACTGTCAACCTAGTCAAGTCCTGATAAAGTGAAATAGATGCCTTTGATTTCGATGATATCCTTCAAAGTCACTACGTGAAGAATCAAGTTTTGGTCGTATGGAGGGTACGGGATCATGCTTGGATGGGTCGTTATGATCATGCTATTAGACAAACCCTAGTGTGGAAGATTGCTTAGACCCTTGAAGAGTTGAAGACTCTTGGGTTGGACCACACTTTGTTTGTTCACAGTTTTGGCTCCCTTCATTAAGGGAATTTTGGTCACTTAGCCTTAAGGGAATTTTGGACAATTCATAGTGTTTTCCAATATACCAAGGACACCTCTTGGTCATTAAGGGTGTCTTGGTCATTTTGTCATGTAATAAGCTACGCTATATATAGTCTCTTTTAGTTCTTTTCTTACTAGCTTTTGAATGATGAAATATTGAAACATTGAAAGTCCTTTCTTTGAGAGTAGAACACCTTAGTGTAGTATTAGTTAGGTCTTGGAAAAGCTATTGTAGTTTAGGGCTTGGAAAATCCAATATTGACATTTTCTTAGAAACGGTGGTTCTTAAGGTGAGTTGATTCCCTTTGCGGTCACCGTAAGAAGATTGGTGTTTGATTATTGCAACTTTGAGGGTCTCTTCATTCAATACACGTGTTGGTTCTCATTGCTTCATAAGATCTTATGTCATTTTTCCAATCCCTTATCTTGTTTAACTTTGTATGCTTGTATCTTGTCTTCTTTATCTCGTGTATTTGTGTTGTTGTCATGACTTGTCTCTATTTTGCTCTCAGTTTCTCCTTGTGTTGTGGACTATTTTAGCACTTCATAGATCATTCTCGTATCAAGTCCATCTTATTAATCAACATTGCAGTCCTACACTCCTTGACCATGATGTCAGACACTCTAAATACAAACTTACTCATCTTAAATCATCTATCTGGTACCATATGAGGAGCATATCTGGCTAACTGAGTAAAATTGAGAGAATACTCCTTCACTGTTATGCTTCCCTACTTTAGGTTAATAAACTCTAAAACCTTGGCTTCCCTCAACTCCAACGGGAAGAACCTATCCCCCCATTCTATAGGCCCTGCATCTACCACTACTTAAACCATATATGAGCTACATCCTACAACTAGTAGATAGTTAACTTAGAAATATCACTAGCGGTTACCCCATAATGTTTGTTACTTTCTACACTATGTTAAGGAATTCCTATGGTTCCTCTTCAGACATAGACCTTGAAAATGAAGGAGATTTCATTCAGGTGAAGTCTCGAATTCTAGCTGCAGTAGTATTGGCCACTGGTTGGCCTAAATAGCAGTTGGGAATTCATTTTGAGCTACCATATAATGGGCTAGAGTGGTGAAAGCTGCTTTGAATTCTGCATGAGAAACATGCTCATTCAGGGAATTTTTCTAAACGGGCGGAGATGCTGGTTGGTTTCTAGTTTTTCTTCTGTTGGTCTTTTGAGGAGTCATGTTCTATAAAAAAGGGAAAATAGATTAGACAGAGAGTTTAATTTGAGCTCATGCTCACTTACAAAACATGAATACTAAAAGAAGGGAAACATTTCCTAAAACATCTCATAGCCTCTTGTCTATAAGTGTGGCGCGCTACACACCCATGCACAAAACTCTACTTGATGCGACTTTCAGACTCCCTAGGTCTCCTTAGAACCTTAATCTTTCATACCAAGTTTGTAATGCTCGGAGTCTACACCCTGGAATTCACATAGTTCTTACGATCCCGGAGGATCACAAGCTAACCCATGACTGGTACCATCTGTGAGCACTGAATAACAATACTAAAAGTATATGCAGAAGTATAACTAAAAATGCCATTAGGTTATAAAAATACTGAAATAAATACTGAGTTGTACTGATAATAATATCTAAAAACTGCATATCTGACTATGCTAGTCTAAAAGCCTCTGACTGTCTGAATATGGAATTGATGGAACAAACCCCCAACTAACTCCGTCTGAATTAACTACTGAGTTAACTGAAATACTGATATAGATAAACTCTTTCCTCAACATATAAGGACTCAACACTAAATCTGTTGTTGGTGGCCTGAACTGCTAAGTACAGTCAAGACCCTGAGCATCCAAACCTATGATACGAGACATCATAATGCAAAGAAAGAATATGCATCACTAAGTGGAATGTGCTGGGAAGTTAAATAAGGTTTACTGATATACATGGATTCATAAGCTTGAGATTATAACTAACTAAATAAATATCATATAGTAACTGAATAAGAGTACATGAAAAACTGTAACTACTGAACATACTGAATATGAACTACTGCACATATAACGTCTGTCTGAATTAAACGAAAACTGAAGTAATGAGTTGTGATAATTAAATACTGATAATTGAAGTTTAAACTGATATTGAGGTATTAATTTATGATGGCTAGGTAATTGATAGCTGATTGCCATAGTTCTATAGAACTTTCTGAGTTCTTTATTGAAAAGTGAGACTGAAATTATAATTATGGAGTTATCATCTAACTGACATACCCCAATTTATAGACTGAGTTGGGGTCCAACCTCTGACACCGATTGGAAGGGTGTTATCACCTTGACATGGGATACTAATAATGTTGTGTCAACACTAATCTAACTGGAAGACTCATGAAATATATATATATGATTGTGTCAACCCTAGTCTAGCAGGAGGACGACTTACCCTACTCTGGCTACGTAGTTTTGTAATGCAGGGACTGCTACTAAGGGTCAAACCTTCCGCTGGCAGGATTGCCGTCATCCCTGAGTTGCTGAATCCTACTCCCAACTGAGTCAACACTGAATTGATAACTAGGCTATACTAGGCTTGACTGAACTGACACTGGTCGTGTTTACTGACTGAACTAGACTGAGTTCTACTAACTGGTTGAGTACTACTATTTTTTACCTTTAATATAATGATTCTATAACTACTGCAACTAAGTAAACAACTAGATTTCGAGTAATAAATACCCCCAAGACTCGACAATATCAATAATAAAGCATGATAAATCTTGAAAGCCTAGCAATAGTCAATTGTTCAAAATACATTCATTGAGGCATTTAGTCAAACACTTGAAGGTTATGAACTTGTACACAGATGAGAACATATGATAACATGTCACGATTACGCTACTCAATTCACATCTACATTCTATCAAACACTTTGGGGGCCTGATTGTGATACATGACGAATAACATATAGGGCATTATAATTTCTACATGTAACCTTGCAATCTCAAGGGTTTTGACATGAGAGATTCATAAACCAACACACATGCTAACATAAGTTCATGCAACTCATAAAAGTTCTTAACTTGAAACCCATACAATAATACAAACATGAGCATTATTCAATTCGTAGCATGGGAATCATAATTAAAGCTTTGAAAAAGGTTCATGAACTCTAAGGGTGGAAGGACACCCAAGGATGAACATCTAACATACCTGAGTGACAAGATTCATAAAGATTGTTGGGGAATTCTAGGAACTTGAGCTTGAGCTTGATGAACTAAGGTTTCTTTCATGAGAGGATTTGGTGAATAAAGAATGAGTTTTGCCCTTTGGGATATCAAATTTCGTGTTAAGTCTGAATAATGTTAGGGGAAAATAACCCATTTTCCTAACACAAACCCGAATAAAAGAATATTAGATGGGGTCCCCATCGCGTTGCATACCCTGCATAGGTCAAGCGGCCCTTGCGACGCAAACTCTTCTTGGGTCAAGCATCCCTCGTGGGGCGACCCTGAGCCGGGGTCAACTGGCCCTCACTGCGCGACCCTATCATGACCCCTTGATATTTTGGACATCCAAACTCACCCTCACGCTAGTTCAAAAAATTTAAAACTCTCCTGAGATGACCTACAAATGACCCTAATCATTAATAAACTTTAAAATGGACATACTATGGTCGAAAAGATCGAAAATAAGATCCTCTAATTTTTAAGGTTAAAAATGATTCTATGTCTTGACACTTGGCTAAAACTTTCTAAGTCTGGGACCTCTTTTGGACATGCTATATAGGACTGAAATGGCTAGGATTTTGTGGGGTCTTACAATAACACAATTTATTGGTAACTGGCATTATCCTCCTCACTCTTGAAGTACACCAAGATATCATCAATTAAGACTATCACAGACAAATCTAGAAATTTCCTAAAAACCCAATTATAAGATCCATGAAAGCAGCTAGAGCATTAATCAACCAAAATGACATCACCAAGAACTCATAATGACTATATCGGGTTTAAAAAGTCATCTTGGAAATATCAACCTCCCTAATTTTGAAGTGATGACAGCCCAAGTAAAGATCAATTTTAGAGAAGCATCTAGAACCCTAAAGCTGATCAAAAAAGTCACCGATTCTCAAAAGAGGGTACTTGTTATTCACTATCGCTTTATTCTCATTGCAATAATCTATGCACATCTGAAACGACCCATCCTTCTTTCACGCAAAAAGTACAGGAGCACTCCACGGAGAAACATTAGGACAAATGAACCCTTTATCATGAAGATATTTTAACGGCTCTTTTAGCTCCTTTCATTCAGCCGGAGCTATTCTATAATGAGGAATAAAAATAGGAAGAGTATTCGGTAGAAGATCAACCCCAAAATCTATTTCCTTATCGGGTGGAATTCTAGACAGATCATCGGGAAATACTTCAGGAAACTTATTAACCATAGGGACAGATTGCAAAGAACAACTTTTAGAGTTAGAATCCTTAACCCAAGCTATATGATATAAACACCCTTTTGAAATCAATTTCTAAGCTCTAAGATAGAAAATAAACCTCTCTTTGGGTACTAAGAAACACCCCTCCCATTGTAATACTAGATTATTGGGGAAATGGATACTAACTTTTTGAGTTCAATAATTCATAGAAGCATAGCACGAATGAAGCAAATCCACCAACAAGATAATATCAAAATCCACTAATGTCTTTCTATGAAATATAGACACCACACAACCCCTATGTATATTTTTCTAGCAACTATAGAATCACCCACTAGGGAAGACACAAAATAGGGGCCAAAATACTTTCAGGACCAAAACCAAAATGCACAGCCACATAAGGGGTCACATAATATAGGGTAGAACCTAAATAAAGTAAATAATAAATATCATGGGAAAAAAGTTTTAATGTACCAGTAACAACATCAGGAGATGCCTTAGACTCCTGACGAGTAGCAAGTGAATAGAGATGATTGACAATCTCGTTGTATGTGACCCAACTAACCATAATTGTAACACCAGTTTCTCCACTCTTCAAAATATTCACAGTGAAGCTACCCACAAAAATGATAAGGACGATAAGGTGGGGCTAACTAAGCTCCACTAGTTTGAGATTGGGCATCATGTGCCTTTGGTCATTAAGTACTAGAAGACAAATAAGAGTTCCCCCAATTTTTCTTCTTAGTCCACTATCTACTATCTCCCTAATTATTATGCTAACCCCCACCCTACTCTGCATAACTAAACTTCTTGTTCTACCTCTCTCCAATATCTGCCAATTTTTTTTTCTCATCTTCTACCTACTGTATATAAACCATAAGTCTAGAGATGTCCATATCATTGTTCAATATTGTAGCCTTATACACCATTCCTAAGTCATAGGAAAACCTAAAAACAAAATTTTTCATCTAGGATCTCATGTTAGGTAATAACTCTTGAGCATAATGAGCCAACTTCTAAAACATTAGAATATACCCCTTGACACTCATCTTCTCTTTCTTCAGATTAACAAACTCCTCAGCCTTATCTTTCCTTAACCTTTGAGGAAAGAAATGATTAATAAAGGCACCCAAAAACACATCCCATAATGTCAGCTCTACATCATTACCCCTCAACTACTCCCACTCCTCATACCACTAATAAGCTACATCTTTTAGTTGATATGCAGCAAACTCCTCACTTTAAAATTAGTAGCGTGCATCACTCTGAAAATCTTCTCCATCTCATCCACAAATCCCTAAGGATCCTTCTCTTCCTTAGAGCCTGTAAATTTTGGGAGATTTAACCTCATAAATTGGCCAACTCGAGTGACATCAAATGGAAAAGCAACAGAACCAACATGATCTAACTAATAAGACTAAGATGTCACTAATTGAGTAAGTAAATAAATTGATCGGCGGAACTCCATATTAGTGATATCCCCCTGAGGTAGCTGATCATAAACATCACCACCCCAAGAAGCCTGAGGAAGAGTAATAGGGACGTTTCAAACTCTAAATGGGGAGACACAATCAGGAACAAGGACCCTAGACTGGCTTTGTATTGTATACACAGGGCGAGTCCCCTCCATATTATCCTTAGGTAGGACAGAGTTCCCAATAAATTTTCTATAAATATCAGATCTTCGAGGTGGAATGACCTAAAATGCAAGGAAGCCAGGAGTTAGAAGAGTTTCATAACACTAGACTCTACAGCCCAAAATAGAACAGAAGAAGAAGAAACATTCCTTAATGCCTTGTAGTCTCCTCCTTATAAGTGTGGCATCCTACAAAACCATAAAAAGGACTCTACTCAATATGAATTTATGGACACCTAATGACTCTAAATCATGCTCTGATACCAAGCTTGTCACAACCCAAACAAAGGTCTACCCGTGATAGGTATCTAAAGCCTACCATGAATTGTAGATCACCCCTTTGGCCTAACCTCAAGGGCACAATAATAACAATAAAGATAAAGCAAAACCCAATTAAGATAGTAATAAAATATGAATAGTTAACTCTATACAAACTAAGAGTCAATCAATAACCAACCAACCTATATCTTTGCACGAAAGCCAATAAAACTAGAATAATGTCTAAGTTGGGATGTGCCCTCTACTATGACCAAAAATAATTCAGTAATAAGTCAGTAAAGAAGGAATAATGAAATAATAAGGCTTTTTGAAGAATGGAGGCTTACCACTTCAAAGAAAATCAAAGAATGTGCTGAACTACCTAACACTGAACAGGAGCAATAGAAATATCTTTGGAACCTACATCATGCAACGATGTAGCATCCTAGGATGATCAGTGGTATGAACACTGGTATGCAACTCAAGAAAAGTGATAACATAATGTCATATCTAAAATCAGTCAAAACCACATGCACATGTATCTTAATCAATCTAAAAGGCACTCATAGGCTATATAGGTTCAACTATCTTTGCTTAAAGGGACTAGTTCATGTTAGTCAAATAAACAGAGGAAAAATCCAGAGGAAAACTAAAGCTATAATGGGTAATATCCGTCCCAACTATAAATATCAAGTGTGTGTCAAACACACAATCATATAGACCCTCAACACCAAAAAACATGATTTCCAGTGTTCGTCCCTTTGGGACTTACACCTTTACGGTGAGTTGCATAACCCTCTTTAAGCCCAAATTAAAATCACTTTGCACATAATTCCAACCATGAACCCAGGAATAATTCATTAAGGTATTTACCACTTTGTGTCGCCATACCAATATACTTGCAAGCTAAATTAAACATTCCAAACCAATTCACATAACCAAATTGAACTCCAAAATTCTATTAAAATCTATAGCATGTCCACCAAGGCCATACAAATCTATTTTTATATCAATTTATCCATTAATGATGCATTGGATTCAAAAGCAAGTTAAACGACGCAATTTTTCATAGTATAATAAAATTTACAAAGTGGGTTGAGATTCATGTAATTACAAGCCAAAATTCATTCAATTTGAGGAAACCCATATCCCTCATTCCAACCATTTAAATAATGTACCAAATTTAGTCCCAAAAATGTCAATTTAAAGAATGAAAAATCAATTTAAATTATGAGACAAGTAATTCAATCAGTAACAACCAAAGTCCATCAACCCAATTTCAAAACTCATAATTTAAATCACATGAAAATCCATTAAATTTATAACACAATGTAAAACTAATGTTTAGGAAAGAGAAACATACCTAGAAGTATTCCTTGCATTCCAGAACTACGTAGCCAGCGTAGGCTGAGACATCAAAACCTGCTTGTTGAGGATTGATGAGGTGTCTTAACCTGACAGTTGAGGGTCCCACCATTCTTATTTGAGAACCTGCCAGATGAGGGTATCTCTTCATTGTCTTTACCCATGGCATGATACTGACACCCTTCCAATTATGGTTACAGGTTGGACCCTAAATCTATTCAGAAAAGGGGCATATCGGTTAGATAATTACCTTCCACAGTCTCAGTCTCAGTCTTCAATAAAGAACTCAGATAGTTCTACAGATTTTAAGACTATCAGATGCAGTCACTCAGCTTAGTGCGGAACTCAGCTAGTTCCATCAGAAACAGGACTATTGGATACCGTCACTTAGCAAATAGTACATCAGTTATCAGTAATTTGTGTCATCAGTAAACTCAGCATTCAGAATTCTTATGAATTTAGTTACAGTTATGAATTCATGCATGTATTCTCACGCACTCATGTTCATGTTATTTAGTCAGTTATAGTTCATGCATGTGAACCCTTGCATTTAACCTACCTCACTTTACATACCAATACATTCATACGTACTGATGCATACTTTTTCTCTTGCACTATGGTATTTTATACCATAGGTTCGGACGCTCAAGTTCTTGATCACGCGTAGATAGATTTAAATTCAGCCAGGAGTAGTAGACTAGCAGTGAGTCCTCTTCATTCAAGGATATTCTTTTATTTCATTATCTCATTACATTCAGTATTTCAGTAAATGGTGTTAGTTGGGGATTGTCCCATCAACTCCACAGTTCAGACAGTTCAATTAGAGGCTTTTCAAACTAGATGTTAAGGCAGTATTCAGTATTTCTAATTCTGATATTTTAACAGACTTTGTTATTTTCTTTTCATTAATATTATAGTTTTGAACATTATGGCAATCAGCCCATTATTCTACATTATATAGTATTATTACTTAGTTATTGCAGCAGGTACCAGTCATGGGTTAGGTTGTGCTCCTTGGATATTATAAGCACTGTTTAGCGTCTAGGGTACCAGACTCAGGGGCATTACATAGGTAGAGGGTATCTCAGAATAGCAGAAGGGTTATGTAGATCATAGAGTTCAATCCCTAATATTTGGAGTTGGAGATAGGTATTCCTTTTAATATCACCCATGAAAGTTGTGATGAGTTTTGACAGGAAAGGAAAGCTCAGCCCTTGATATATTGGACTTTTTAAGATTGTTTACATAGTCAGGGATGTAGCTTATGAGTTAGCCTTGCACCCAAATATTATTGTTGTTCATTCAATTTTCTATGTGTCTATGTTATGGCATTACATCCCTAATGATTCACATGTTCTTTGGTGAGACTCAGTCTAATTGGATGAGAGATTGACCTTCGTGGATGAGTGGGTTCTTATATAAGCCAAGGAGGTCAGGAAGTTTTTCTTTAGGGAGATTCTAGTAGTTAACGTTTGGTGGAAACATCACCCAGTAGAGGAGGATACTTGAGAGATCAATAGCAATATACAGTTTTAGTATCCTCACCTGTTCAAGCCTTCAAATACATCTTAACCCTTTACTTTTGCAGAAGAAAGTTCTATTAGTAGCAGATATTATAATGACCCTCTAGGTCATTTTTTGTATTACCACATTCTTTCACCGTTTAGAGCTTTCCAGTAGCATCACCAAGTCATTTATGACTTGCTAGAGCTGACAGTTCAATTCCTAGGTAATTTATCTGGTTTATAGGGCCAATTTCCTATTTAGAAGTCTTCACTGGTAAGGATTGGTTATCGGGTATAAACTTCAATCAAATGACCTCGTGTGCCAATTCTGATAGCTCCATCAGTTCTAGAATATTGATTTTAGTCTATGGGGACCTTTGATTCGATCCCTAAGGCCTTTGAATTTGTTTCAGACTATTGGTCAGAATTTATTAAAAGTGGCCCTTGGGTGTTGGGCCCATATTTCATCAATATAACCTCATATGAAATCTCGATTATGCCATAAAGTTTGAAATATCAAATTTGATAGGGTAGTATAGCTCATTTGTATTTGCGGGGTTCTGAATAAATTCTGAGGGGTCGGCAGAATCATGGAAAATTTTCAAGATTCTGTTGGTGCATCCACTAAAGAGGAGCTTTAGTCGCTTTAGTGGAGGCCGCTTAAGCAGCCATGGGGTTGCTTTGGCAACTAAGGCTACCCGACCTAGTCTCTTAAGCAAAAACTTGTCTACTAAACCAGATGTCGCTTAAGAAGCAGCTTATCCACTGTAGCAGAAGGCTAGACCAAGTTAGGTACAGCTTTAGCAGTACTATACCACTTTAGCGGTGACCATTTAAGGAGTCAAGTAGCCGCATAGCGGCTCCTGGAGGGCATTAAATTCAGCCCTTTTTCTCAATTTCTCTCTATTTTTCACAGGTCTCAAGATCATTAAATCCCAAGAGAGTGTGAAAATTTGAGAGAGTGCTCATTGCTAGATTTTAGGGTGTTGTAGCGCTAAGAATAACCATTTCCACATCATAATCCTTGTAAGTTTTTGTCTAATTCTTGGATTAATTCTCCAAATTAGACCCAAATCCCTAATTTCATGTTGCGTTTATTTTGGTATCATTTGATCTCAGAACTTACCCATTCTTAAGGGTAAATGAGCCATTAGCATAGAGAGATGTATTGACGATTTTGAAAGTGTGATTCCGCAATGGGCTCCACATGGAATTTTAACTCAATTTTGGATCGTAAGCATAAAAATACAACATAGGCACCATTTTTCTCATAATAGTGAGTAGATTACTATTTTGATAGTGTGACACCGTGTGAAAGCTTCGGGAAGGAAAAATTACTAATTTAGTGACCTTCTTCGGTGTCTAGGTAGGCTAGGTTTATCGTTCTCTTAGATTGATCTTAATTGTTGTATCGATATGATAATATGCGAGTTTTGGGTTGGGAATTAGGCCTCAGAGGTACTCTTAGTGTAAGTTGGATTATTTAGTTGATTAAGGGACAACAATTAAGTGTAGTTCATGTAATTACCCATTCTTTAGGTGGGATTGATATCTTTGTACGCAATATGGCTTATTTAGTATCTTGTAGTGGGATTTGACACCATAGTCTTGATTGGGGTAGAATTTTCCTTAGAATGAAATTTCTAGGTTAGAGTGGGTCCTTTTGGACCACCTTAGGCCAAAATTACTATTAGCTCCTAGTAGACTCAATAGGTAAGCTACGTTATTTTATATACATTCATAAGCCTGAGGAGGATTTGGTACACTACAACTTAGTCTAGAATGGTACTTGAGAGATGGTAAGACCGATTAAAGTCTGACAAATTATGATAATTATGACAGGTTCATGTCTGACATTGATGATGATATATCTCTAGTTTAAGTCTGGTATTCGTGATATTATTCTCCGATTAAAGTTTGGGTTGAGAGGTTATTCATGATGATTATGAGACCTATTTGAGTCTTATATATTATGGTACGGGAAGATCCACGATTAAGGTTTTGAAATATGGTTAGTTTGTATAATTACTATTATTTCCTCTTCTTTATTGCACCCATCCATCCTATGGAGGGCTACGTTGGGTTATTTACTTTGTTTGCATTTTTGGGGCTTATGGGGACCTAGTTATTTTCTCTTTGTTATTGTTTATTTCGGTTGTTTACTTTTAGTATTTGGAGTCTTATTATAGGTTCACCCTTTTTCTCTAACTTAGTTTATTATCTCGCATTTTTTGCAGTTATATTACGATTTATCTTAGTCGGTCGATGATGTCTATTGAGTACCCATGGCTATGGTACATGATATACCCAAATTACACCTCTCTTACGAGAGAGTAAGAGGTCATCGTCAAATATATAACCAACTAGGTTGGGATCAAATCCCATAGGGAATACTATGTTCACTAAGTATTGTGGTTTTTAGTAGACTGTTGATCAAAGGTTCCGAATTAAAGAGGGGTTTTGGTTTGTAAACTTTGTTTCATTATTCGTAACAATAAGTATTCCATACAGTGATTTTTATTGCAAATAGTAATTCAATGAGAATAAACAAGCTAGAGTTAGGGTTTACCAAGATGGTCGAACAGCTAGGATTACAAATTATTTTGACTCTCCATTTAATTTCTTCAATTGCGATAGTTATTGAATCCTACAATTTAGCCATTTGTTTCTCAACTTGAATGAGTAGATTATCCTTTAATTCTCTCAAACTTATAGAATATATTAATTTATTCCATTATTCTCTCATGTGGGTTGATCCCGTTAAGGTATCAACCTTTAACCCAAAGGTTAAAGCCTTTAGATCCCATGTAAGCCTCTTCTTTTTCCAACAAACACTTTTCTATTCAAACAAGTGATGTTCTTGGGCTCACTTTTCAAGTTTACAACCAAAACGGGTCATTATTATGAAGAAGGTTTTATGCAACTTTAGTTAATTATAGAAATCAAATATTATCACAACCCCAATCATTTTTTAATATCAAGGCTCTCATAACCCTAGTTACGAAAGCTTAGCCACACATTTCCCTAGAATAAGAATAAGAAAAAGCCATTGTATTTCTCATAAATAAATTCAGATAACACTTACAAAAATTACAAGATTTGTTCCTGAATCTTCAAAAGCAAATATGCATAAAAATGCTTAGATCCCAAATTCTAGCTTGATACTCAGAGAAAACTACGTTACAATAAATTTTAATGTTGGAAATAGGATAAAAGATACCTAAATAAAACCTAAACTGGGTATTTATATGTTCCCAGATGTAGAGGATTTAAAATTTGAATCTCAAAAAAGTCGCGTCCAAGGTGACGGTTTAACTGATGGAACGTCGAAAACATGACATTCCATCGCTTGGTCCATCGTTAAATGTCCCAGCAAGTCCATTTTTGTTAAGGGATGACGATCATGTTGGTGGACCATCACTGGATTAACGGTCCATTGCAGAGGCTATCGTTGGATCCTCTAAAATCTTGAGTTTTGCTTAAGCCTGATGGCTAAGTTGGCGGTTCGCCGAAAGGTTGACGGTCTGCCATGTGGACCATTACATGAATTCTTTACTTGGAGCATTCTGTTTAGCTCTAACAGCTACCCCGGCGATCCGTCACATGGCTGATGGTCCGCCAGTTTGACTGTCGATGTCCTTTTTCTGCTATTTTTCCATGTTTCTCTTCCAGCTAACTTCTTAACATGAAAAAACTAAAATCCAATATTAGATACAACAGTAGTTTCTTGAAAACATACAATTATCTCTTGCAAATGATGTAAAATATTGTGTCAAAAGCCGAAACATCAGTACACATACTACAGTTCTCTACCTTTTAGGTGTGATTTTGAGTACTAGTTGTCATCATTGACACTCGATCGTTTTGGACAGATTTCAGAGACAAGGTGAGCTCTTAGAGTTGGAGTTGACCTTTTCTCCATCTTCTATTTTTGGATAGTCTTTCTATTTTGAGACTGCTTTATATTTGACTTTAATTGTATACGTATCCTTTTGAATTAGGGGCTATTCTACCAACCTTTCTAGGTTGTGGGATGATATTACTTTTCTTTTATTTATCTTTTGTTATGCTATTGTTCTTATGATTTATGGCTTGTAATTTATTTACCTATATATTTCCCGGCATTTATGTCATCTAGCCCATTACTTATAGTTAAAGACTACAGTTTAGCTTACCTACTGGTGGGGTAAAGTAGTTACTATTGAGACTGAAAAATCAAGTCGTGATAGGTGGTTTGTGATGGTAGTTAATAGAAGTGCTTTAATTGTGGAATCAATGTATGTCATGTGTATACATGATGTATGTATGGTATAGGTCGGGTATATATTACCATATATCCTATGTCTCACATTGTAGATACAATGATATGCATATGATAAATAAGTATATATAACATATATATTTGAACTCTATGTTGGGTATAGTCACGTATATGTCTTGTATATTTGTGTATATCGAGGTGTATTTTATATATCATATGAATATAAAAATATATTTTCACACACAAGAAATACAAGCTATAGGTGGACGGAAGAAGTTGTGAAAGCCATAGGAGAGAACTTTTGGAGAAAAACTCCAATAATTTTTTGTCATAACAATGGCAGTTAATGGTGAAAGCACTGGAAATAGGGTAGTAGTGGCAACGATGGAGATCTATATAATGGTTTATGTGAAAGAGAAGATCATTTTTCTTCTCAAATAAATTGCTTCATCCGTTTTAATGTATACTTTCTTCTCTTTCATTTTTCAAAACTAAACTACTTGTTCTCTTAATTCATTTTACTTTTGTGTTTGTCTTTTAATATTTGTCTCTTTCTATACTTTGGCTTTTCAAAAAAAAAAAACTAATTATTTTTTAATTATTTCTTTTGAATAATAAAATAAAATATAAAAATAAAAATATTATATTAATAATTTTATACTAATCAAAATATAAAATATTAATAAATAAACTCAATAATAAATAATTAAGAATGATAAGAAGTATTTTATGAAGAACAAGAACTGGCCAATGTACCATCACAATATATGGATACACCGTAATGGTATCATTGAGGATCGAAGTAGATATCAATGTTACCATGACATTATAAGAATAAATTGTGATGATATTGTTAGATAATACAATTCGTGTCGAAAAAATAGTATTTGAGATAAGAAAAATATTGCAACAATTGTTTTATCGATTTCAATATTTAAGTGTTACAATCTCCCTATGAATCCTTAGATTCACCTTTTTAATGATAAATTCAAGGACTTCGAGCTTGATCTAGAATGTTGTTGAACTTGATCGATTTGATCTTGATTTATGGATTTGACGAACTTGATCTAAACTTGTATTTGAATTCAAGGGCCTTTAAGCTTGTTATTAAATCTTGTGGTCTTACTTGATGAACTAGATCTTGAATGTTTGATTTGTAGAGAAATTTGCGGCGTTTGATCCACAATTTCTCTCTTACTTTTTGTTAGAATTGTTGGTTATTTTCCGAAATTATAAGATATTTATTTATAGTTGTAGGGAGGCAAGAGTCATGGTGAAGATGAGATTATTTTAACCAATCAAATTTAAGTGACATGGCAATATTTTATTGATCGAAACATGTTATTTTTGCATGTGCTACATTTTTATTGGCTTTTGATTTTACTTATCATGCTGCATCATTTTTTATATGTGGCATGATCCTATTGGACCCCCCCCCCCCCCCCCCCCCCCCCCCCCCCACTCTTGTGACATGCTATATATTATGAAATAATAATGAATAAAGGAGTAGAGAAAGAATAGACAGTAATTCTTATTTATCTTGAGAAGTTCTTGAGGGTGAATTAAAATGAAGTAAAATCCCTTTATACTAGAAATGGTAATATATTTATAACACTCCCCCTTGAATGTCTAATTGATAGATAATGTGCCTCGTTAAAACCTTACTAGAAAAAAAACCCAGTAAAAAAAATCCAATGATGGAAAAAAAGTACACATCTCTAACAATACGCATATAGGTTGCCTCATTAAAAACCGTACAACAAAAACCTAGTGGGACAAAACCTCATATGGAAAAAAGAGTACAACGCGTATTAACTCCCCCTAATGAGAACATCCTTGAACCTTTGCAACCTGATCTTATGCACTATCTTCTTGAATTTTGTAATTGGAGAAGATTTGGTGAATAAATTAACTACATTGTCACTTGAACGAATATGTTGAACATTAATATCACCATTCTTTTGTAGATCGTGTATAAAGAAAAGCTTTGATGAAATGTACTTCGTTCTATCTCGTTAAGTCCTCCCTTAAGTTGTGTCATGCATGCTGCATTATCCTCATAGAAAATCATGGGTACTTTATCAAATTTCAAACCATATTTTTCTAGAATATATGTATCATGGACCTCAACCATAAACATTCTCGGCTAGCTTCATGAATAGCTATTATCTCATCATGGTTTGATGAGGTGGCTGCGATAGACTGCTTTGTATATCTCCAAGATATGGAAGTATCACCACATGTGAACACATTTCATGTTTAAGATTGAGATTTATCCGGGTTAAATAAATCTCCAACATCAACATAATCAACAAAATTAGGAATACAAAAATAAGCCCATATCGATAGTCTCTTTAGGTACATTATTTGCAAGATACATGAGTGCACCAATTGCACTAAGATATGGTACTTCATAACCAATCCAAATTGGTATATTTCTTATTTCAACAAATAATCTTTTTCTTTTGAAAACTCTCCAAGAGTTTCAATAATTTTTAAGCTATAAACTTATATAATGTAAGGATTATAAATAAGTTTCCTGGAAATGTTTATATGCTTCAAAAATTTTGAATCCTTAAATAAGTTTTCATGTAAATTTTGACAAGTGACAAATCATTACATAAGTGACATTTTCAAGTATCTGGACTGCAAATCAAATAAGTTTTATACATACCAAGATGCATCCTTTCACGTCACTTGATAAATCTTTCTACGCCAGCATGCTTAGTAAACGTAAAATTCAAATCCTCGTAATCTTTCATAATATTGCGCCAATATTGCATCAAAGATATTGATGATATAGCATTTCGTATCGATTTACAGTGTGACATAACATTTTGAGATCTCATCACATCTTTATTTTCAGGTACCTGAACCTCTCATAAGGTTTCATGAAGTGTTATATCGTAGGCTCTTCAAGAGCACATTGTCATCTTATTATGATAGTTTACTCCTTATCCTTTTGAAGGGTTATTTCATTGAAATCGATTGGTCTAACTGTTTCACATAGGCATAGAATTTGTCCTTTAGGGACATAAAATAAGAGCACTTGCAACTTAAATATGAGATGTTCTTGGCATTTGACTTGAATTATCTTTTGACTAAGGATCTGATGATAATTCCGAACATATTTCATAGTTGCTTATAATCTCCCCCTTATGTTAGGAAAACTAACATACATCCTCCATTTTTTTTTGAGAAATTTATTTTTGTGCAGTATGGTATATTCTTTAATAGTATATCATGCATTAAAATTATTAGATGGATAATGTGTGGTTCCGTACTTAGAACTAACTTTAAGAGGGGGTTAATCATAATTTATTGGTTTGATGCATACAAGTATTTTTGTATATAATATTTCAAATCAACACATGAAGCTTTGTTACGTTCTCATTCGCAATGATTTAGCTATTTATCAAAGACAATAAATCCTAACCAGCATTATCAAGATGGATTGTCTTAATTCCACAATCTGAAAATCATGTTCTTAACTCAATTTTATTGAGCAAGAAACTTTATGAACGTCAAGTTACAGGTTGACAATAAATGTACATGTGACTATCTTATTGATGAATCTTTTCAAAACATATCACATGATAGGTGAATGGGACCTTATTCACCTTTTATAATTTTCAAATTTTAAGAGATCCAGTCCCAACATTAGTTGGTCCAACCAACTTATCCTGATAACAAGTAACATTAAAAGTAATGAATAATTTTCTAATTCTTCAATATATGTTAAATACTCAATATGCACATCTTTGAGATATCGCAATCGTTTATGTCAATTTGAAAAACTTTTATTCTAGCAAACTCTAAGTTTACCATGACATATACCTTTTACTTTAGTAAATTTCATATTTACTATTACATGAATAAATTTCAAATTTACTACTTTAGAAGTAGATTTCAAAATAACTCTTCTCAATTATTCAGACTCTTTCGGAGGTGAGTTGTGATACCATCACAATCAAGTGCATGTTTGCATTAATAAACTTTTCACTCCCCAGGAATGAAATATAATCATGCCTTAAGCTTATCAAATTCTGATAGCTTACAACCTCTTTCGTGATATTGCTATATCGGGAGCACATTGAGGCATTTATATCTTTCAAAGTATATTGTATATTGCTACCACATTCACTTCAAGAATGGAGCAAATTGTCATCTTTCAGACTTATCATATATTGCTAGCATATTCGCTTCATGGAATGGAGCATATTCAATGGACAAGTTTCATGACTTTTTATCAAATGCATATTATTTTTTCCTTAGCCTTAATAATATCATTAATATGGTGCATTGAGATTCAAACTCACCATCTTATCCATATAAAGTCATCTTAGGAATAACTAGGTGGGAATTGAACCCAACATCTTATCATCATGGTCCGTTGAAACTTTTAACCCAATGTCTTACCCTCTTAATGAGATGAGACTTAAATTCATCATCATATCTTGTAGCAACATTGTTCTTCATGAGCAAATTGAAAGCATAAGTGGTTTCAAACCAATTATTTTTTCTCAAATCCAATAATAATTATATCATTTATAGTAAAAGAAAAATAACATAAGGAATCACTAACCTTGAAATTACCTTTAGATTTATAATCTCATCTTGTTTGACAGAGTCTCGTGCTGATAAACTGTTATGAAATAATAAATAATAAAGAAGAAGAGTAGATAAAGCATATAGAGTAATTCTTATTTCTCTTGAGGAGTCATTGAGGGTGAATTACAATGAAGGAAAAACCCTTTATTTATGGGGAAAAACCACCCTTGGAATTTCTAGCTTTTCCATAAATAGAAATTCACTATATATGGTAAAGTAGACATTCACTATATATGGTAAATTAGACATTCACTATATGTGGTAATATATTTATAACACTATATTATTTGTAGCCAAATTAATGAACTAGCCAATAACATTTGGATTAATTAAATGCATATTGGATTTAAATAATTATTCAATCATATTAAATAATAATATTTGTTTGATTAATATATCTTGAATTTAATCTGAGTAAAATAAATATGATTATAACTGCTCCCATTTCGAGACTTCTTGAACTATTTAGATTTTCGTATATTAGATTTGAAATATTAATTTTGAGCACAAAAATTATCATGAACCAATATATTCAAATACAGAAAATATTGAACTTGAATTAAATATTATTTTATATTTGTGAAATAGTAGTTTACGTGTATCTTTATTATAAAAAGAAGGATGGATTGACTTTTGGTAGCATTTAATGCTAATGTCACCCATTTTTTCCTTATTACACTAACGGTGGAGTAGTACTCATTGCTGCCTAGATGACTTGAGAAAAATTTACCGCTTCCTTTATCTTCTTTCACTAAAATTAGGATATCCAACTGGTATTGTGTAAGTATAATTGTCCCTCCTGTATCAATACTAATTCTCTTAGCTTCCACCGTGATACCTAATATGAGGCAAAAGGCAAAATATTTAGACAATTCTCCGTCAACATGCCTATTTTTTTTTTATTGCTTCTTAAGTTGCTTTTTTCGTGATTTTTGTTATGTGATTTTTAATTAATTATTATAAGTTATTTATGAATTAAAAAATTAATAATATTTAATAAAAAAATAAAATAGATATTTATGATCCTGCCTGTTTCATAAGTTGCTTCCTCCGTGATTTTATTATATCATCTCTAACTAATTATTCTAAGTTATTTATGTATTAGAAAATTAATAATATTTAATAGAAAAGTAAAATAGATATTTATGACATGTCTGCTTTAGCTGCTTTACTCAAGTATTTTTGTATAGTAATTTTGTTATATCACTTCTAATTAGGCATGTTTGCTTCGCTTTTTCAATCGTGATTTTTTCTATGTCACCCATAATTAATTATTATAACCATTTAAATTTTTTCATAGGTATTTCTATTGTAATTTTGCTATATCACTTCTAATTAGTCGTTGTGAGTCATTAAGACATGTCTGCTTCGCTGCTCAAAATCGTAACTTTACTATATCATCCATAATTAATTATTATGGTCATCTAAGCATTTGAAAATTATATAAAAGGTATTATAAATTATAATAGTTAATAACTTAAAATATCTTAAAAAATATGTTATATATTTTTAAAAAATATGTTAAAAAAATACTATAAATCACAATAATTAAAATAAATTTTTAAAAAATATTTGTCGGGTCTGTTCCTTGGACGAGCTATTAGTAACTAGTCTTTAATGTAAAAATAAGGATGCATTGACTTTTGGTAGCATTTAATGCTGATGTCACCCATTTTTTTCTTATTTCACTAATAGTGGAGTATGCTATTAGTAACTAGTCTTTATTGTAAAAATAAGGATGCATTGACTTTTGGTAGCATTTAATGCTGATGTCACCCATTTTTTTCTTATTTCACTAATAGTGGAGTAATACTCATTGCCGCCTTGATGACTTGAAAAAAATTTACCGCCTCCTTTATCGTCTTTCACTAAAATTAGGATATCCAATTAGTATTGTGTAAGAATAATTATCAATCTTATATCAATACTAATTATGTTATCTTCCACCTCCCTTAACACCTATAAATATTCCATGTTTTTTACCCCAGCAAAGCACCAATTTGCAAGATCCTTTGGAGACACCTGCACAAGTTGCACTAGCTGCACAAGCTACACCAACTACACAAGTTGCACCAGCTACAAATATAAGAGGCAGGGGAAGGGGTGTTGAACATATTGTAGGAGCTACAAGATGCAAGGGAATGGGTGTTAACATGTTGCAGGAGCTGCAAGAGGCAGGGGGAGGGATGTTGAACACATTACGGGAGCTGGAAGAGAAAGGTAAAGATGTGTTGAACATGTTACGGGAGCTACAAGAGGAATGGGAAAGGGTGTTGAACATGTTGCAAAAGCTGCCAAAGGTAGGGGAAAATGTAAAGGTGTTGAATATTTTGCAGGAGCTGTAAGAGGCAGGGAAAGGAGTAGGGTGTAGCACCAGTTATAACAGTTTCAAAAGGAGGGTAAGGCCAAGAAAAATACCTTTCAGTGACGTAGGAGTGGCAAGGAAGATACCTTTGTATGGGTGGTTTGAAAATCCAAACAGTTACACTACTCATGCTCCACCAAATCCACATGTTTCACTTGTTTATGGTCCACCATATACATCTGCTTCACCTATTCATGCTCCGTCAAATTCACCTACTTCAACTGGTAAAAGGCCAAAGTCAGTTAAAATAGGTGTTTTGATTGCTGAAAATGATTTCACAACATATAATATAAGCGCTAACGGATAAATTTAAATTTAATTTGTCTTTAGAGGTTTACATGTTTATAATTTTCTTTCTTTCTTTGACAGTAGCCTGGGTTGCCAAGTAGTATGATACTATATACGGGTTCTGCACATCCTATAAGATCTGCTGCTATTACTGAGGACCTTAGTTATAAATTAAAAATAGGAGTAAGGTGGAGGGGAAAAAAAGCAGTGACTGGAGACCATCTTGAAGTGATGAGAGATGAGATGAGAATGAACAAAATACAGAAAATGGCTTCTTCACAATCCAAGCCATAATGTAAGTAGTTTTAAAATGTTGATAGTTTTTTAGACTAAAACTGATGTTGTATTATAAATTGGGTAGGTTATTTTGACAAGGTCATTTTTCATGAAGTTTTTATGATGCACTTGAATGTTGCATCTCAGATATTTGTCCAGTAATTTTGTATTATATGTTGCACTTGAAAGTTCAAGTTGCATCTCAAACAGTTATGCACTGTTTTTGTATAGAATTTTGTATTGGATATTTCTATAAATTTCTATCTATCCTTGGTGGTGCTATCTGATATTTCTATCAATTTTGGAATAATGAATTCAGCTCAACAAAATGAGCAAAACAAACAAGTACTCAAAACCAACAATCAGTTTGAAATAGGATATTTCATTCAACAAAATCAAGTTAAAACTACCATATAAGAAACACTACCAACGATAAATTCATATTACAATACTGCACAAAATACTTCAACTAGCTATTTTGATCCATATAGCAATACACATTATGACGATACATACCATAAAAATACCACTAAAGCTCTCTATGTTCTTTACGTCAATCGTCTTCTCTGGCGTATTTTTCACCTTATTTTTCATCTTAACAAATGAGTTACACTATTCTTCTATTTGAGTGAATGCAGATTCAGCTTCCATCTCCATTATTTCCCTATCACTATAAGCACCAACCAATTCTTCCATCGTCTTTATTATCTTCAATATTTCATTCATGTCCTTTACTTTCTTCACCAACTTTGGAATAATGAACTTAGATCATTCATTAACCACACTATCCCTCCAAAGAAAAAAGTTACACTTATTTGATCCTTAAAAAGGGCAAGACCAAAATTTTTTTCCCGGATTATTATTGGATCAAGAAGTCTTCAAATAAAGTAAGAGACCATGATTGCATCGCACCTCCACATTCAACATTGGATATTCCTTGTCTAAACAAATCCTATTCAAATCCAATTTTACACCTTCCATAGCTAATCCCAATTTCAATAATCACAAATTAAAAATTAGTGAAAATAGTGAGAAGAAGTTTTAAACAATCAAATAAAAGTAAGAATATATCAAAAATTTATCAAAGAAAATAAAGAAAACCAATGAAAAGATTTTACCTTCAAGAATAGAGAGGAAAATGGGAGTAAAGTAGAAGAAAGGGATCTACCTCTCTTTACTTCACTATATTAAAAAAATAAAGAAATCTAATGAAAAATATATAAAGTTATGTTTCCGAAAAATAGGTTTATAACATATTTTAAACACCATTACGCGCTCAAGGAACGTGATTACACGCACTTGTCTAAGTGGGCAGATATATGCCATTAAAATACGAATAAAAAAAGTCTAGGCGGGTAATAAAAATTTTGCAAAGTTCAGTATGCTCAATTGCAAATTCAGGCCAAGTTCAAGTATTTTTTCAAATTATTATCCTATAAGAATAATTGTCACGCCTATATCAATACTAATTTTCTTAGCCTCCATCGTAATAATAAGAGGCAAAAGGCAAGAGATGCAAACAACTCTCCGTCAACATGCCTGCTTCTCCTACCTATTTCATAAGCTACTTTCTCCGTGATTTTTATTACATTATCTTTAACTAATTATTATTTATTTATTAAAAATTAATAATATTTAATAAAAAAATAAAATTGATATTTATGATCCTGTCTGCTTCATGAGCTGCTTCCTTCATGATTTTATTATATCATCTCTAAGTAATTATTATAAGTTATTTATGTATTAGAAAATTAATAATATTTATTAAAAAAGTAAAATAGATATTTATGACATGTTTGCTTCACCCAAGTATTTTTGTATAGTAATTTTATTATATCACTTCTAGTTAGACATGTATGTTTCGCTATTTCAATCGTGATTTTACTATGTCACTCCTAATTAATTATTATGACCATTTAAAAATTTTCACAAATATTTTTTATAGTAATTTAGCTATATCACTTCTAATTAGTTGTTGTGAGTCATTAAGACATATATGCTTCGCTGCTTCAATCGTAACTTTACTATATCATCCATAATTAATTATTATGTTCATCTAAGCATTTAAAAATTGTATAAAAGATATTATAAATTTTAGTAGTTAACAACTTTAAATATCTAAACAAAATAATTTGTTATATATTTCTAAAAAATATGTAAAAAAATCCTATAAATCACAATAATTAAAATAAATTTTTAAAAAATATGTGTTCGGCTCGTTCCTTGTATGGGCTATTAGTAACTAGTATTTATTATAAAAAGAGGGATGCATTGACTTTTGGTAGAATTTAATGTTGATATCACCCATTTTTTCCTTATTTCACTAATAGTGGAGTAGTTATCATTGCTGCCTTGATGACTTGAAAAAATTTACCGCCTCCTTAATCATCTTTCACTAAAATTAGGATATCCAACTAGTATTGTGTAAGAATAATTGTCACTCCTATATCAATACTAATTTTCTTAGCTTCCAATGCCCTTAGTGCCTCTAAATGCCCCATGCTTTTTACCGTAGCGAAGCATTAATTTGCAAGCTCTTTTGGAGACACCTCTGGTCTGAGCTTCAAGAATCAACGTTGAAGTAATTTATTTTCTATCTTTTGTATTATTTTTTCTTTTGTATTTTTTGTAGGGTTAAAGGAAATAGTATTCATGAAGGGTTGACTTCAAGCTGCATAAGTTGCACCAGCTACACTAGCTGCATATACAAGAGGCAAGGTAGTATTGAACATGTTGCAGGAGCTGCAACAAGTAGGGGAAGGGGTGTTGAACATATTAAAGGAGATGTAAGAGGAAGTTTAAGAGGTATTAAACATATTGCAGGAGCTACAAGAGGCAGAGGAAGGGGTATTAAACATGTTGTAGGAGCTGCCAGAGGCAGTGGGAGGGGCGTTGAACATGTTGTAGGATCTACCAGAGGCAGGGGAATGGGTAAGGCTGTTGAATAAGTTTCTGGAGCTGAAAGAGGTAGGGAAAGGGGTATGGTGCAGTACCAGTTATAACAGATTTAAGAGGTAGGGGAAGGCCAAGAAAAACATCTCTGGGTGACATAGGAGTGGCAAAGAAGACACCATTGCATGAGTGGTTTGAAAATCCAACCAGTTATACTACTCATGCTCCACTAAATTTACATGTTTCACTTGTTTATGCTCCACCATATTCATCTGCTTCACCTGATCATACTTCACTAAATTCAGCTACTTCAACTGGTAAAAGGCCAAAGATTGTTGGAATGAGTATTTTAATTGCTGAAAATGGTTTCCCAACCTATAATATAAGTGCTAACAATAAAATTTAAGTTTAATTTATCTTTAGAGGTTTACATATGCATAATAGTCTTTCTTTGTTTGTTTGAAGCCTGGGTTGCCAAGTAGTATGATACGACATACTAGGTTTGCACAACCTATAAGATCTGCTGATATTACTGGGGACGTTAGTTATAAACCAAAAATAGGAGAAAGGTGGAGGGGCAAAAGAGTAGTTACTGGAAACCAGCTAAAGGTGATGAGAGATGAGATGTGAATGAACAAAATATAGAAAATGTCTTCTTCACAATCCAAGCCACAATGAAAGTAGTTTTAAAATGTTGATAGTTTTTTAGACTAAAATTGATGTTATATCTTAAATTGGGTAGGTTATTTTGACAAGGTCATTTTATGTAAGGTATTTAAGATGCACTTGAACGTTGAATAATATATATTTGTCCAGTAATTTTGTATTATATGTTGCACTTGAAAGTTCAAGTTTCATCTCAAACATTTATGCACTGATTTCGTATAGAATTTTGTATTGGATATTTCTATAAATTTGTATCTATCCTTCGTGGTGCTATCTAATATTTCTATCAATTTCAGAATAATAAATTTAGCTTAACAAAATTAGCAAAACAAACAAGAAATCAACAAGTACTCAAAACCAACAATCAATTTGAAATAGGATATTTCATTCAACAAAATCAAGTTAAAACCACCATAAAAGAAATACTACCAACGATAAATTCTATTACAGCACTGCACAAAATACTTCAACTAGCTATTTTTATCCATATAGCAATACACATTATGAAGATACACACCATGAAAATACAACTAAATCTCTCTATCTTCTTCACTTCAATCGTCTTCTCTGGTGTATTTTTCACCTCTTCTTTCACCTTAAAAATGAGTTACATTATTCTTCTATTTGAGTGAATGCAGATTCAGCTTCCATCTCTATTATTTCCCTATCACTGTAAGCACCAATTTATTCTTCCTTCGTCTTCATTATCTTTAATATTTCATTGATGTCCTTCACTTTCTTCACCAACTTTTGAATAATGAACTTAGATCATTGATCAACCAAACCATCCCTTCAAAGAAAAAAGTTACACTTGTTTGATCCATAAAAAGGGCAAGACCAAAGTCTTCATCTTGGATTATTATCGGATTAAGAAGTCTTCAAATGGAGTAAGAGACCATTATTGGATCGCACCTCCGCATTCAACATTGGATCTTCCTTGTCTAAACAAATCCTATTCAAATCCAATTTTACATCTTCCATAGTTAACCCTAATTTAAAAATATACAAATTAAAAATTAGTGAAAATAGTGAGAAGAAGTTCTAAAAAATTAAAGAAAAGCAAGAAGATATCAAAAATTTACCAGAGAAAATAAAGAAAATCAATGAAAAGATTTTACCTTCAAGAATGGATAGGAAAATGAGAGTAGAGTAAAAGAAGGGGATCTACCTCTCTTTAATTTATTATATTAAAAAAAATAAAGAAATCTAATGAAAAATATATAAAGTTATGTGTCCAAAAAATAGGTTTATAACATTTTTAAACACCCTTATGTACTCAAGGAATGTGATTACATGCATTTGTCTAAATGGGCAGATATATGCCATTAAAATATGTAAAAAAAAAGTCTAGGGGTGTAATAGGAACCCCACAAAGTTTAGTATGCTCAACTGCAAATTCAGGCATAGTTTAGGGTTTTTTTAGATTATTATCCTGAGTGACATTTAGAGTTCCAACAATTATAGGGGTATTAAGTTATTGAGCCATACTATGATGATTTGGAAGAGAGTGGTCGAGTGGAGGTTGAGAAAGATAGTGTCTATCTCGGATAATCAGTTTGGATCTACGCCCGGGAATTCGATGATGGAGGTAATTTACCTAGTACGGAGACTAGTGGAATAGTATAGGAAAATGAAGAAGGATCTATGCATGTTATTTATCGACTTGAAAAAGGCATACGACAAAGTTCCTAGGGAGGTTCTTCAGAGATGATTAAAGGTGAGTGAGGTCTCGGTGGCATATATTAAACCAATCAAGGACATGTATGATAAAGTTAAGACCCAGGTAAGGATGGCGCGAGGAGATTCTGAGCATTTCCCTATCTTGACAGGATTGCACCAAGGATCTACTCTTAGCCTATTTTTGTTTACTTTGGTGATGGATATGTTAACACAACATATTCAAGGTGAGGTGCCTTGGTGTATGATTTTTGCAGATGATGTAGTATTGATCGATGAGACGAGGAGAGGCGTGAATGCTAAATTAGAGGTGTAAAGACATACCCTTGAATCTAAAGGTTTCAGGTTGAGTAGGAGCAAGACAGAATATTTGGAATGTAAGTTTGATGACTTGAGGCAGGAAAATGAGGTGGTTGTGAGGTTGGATTCTCAGGAGATTTGTAAGAGGGATAGTTTCAAGTATCTTGAGGCCATGATTTAGGGGAATAGTGAGATTGACAAGGATGTCTCCTACCGTGTTGGGTGGGATGGATGAAGTGGAAGCTTGCCTCAGGGGTGTTATATGATAATAAGGTGCCGCCCATGCTTAAAGGCAAATTCTACAGGATGATATTCTGTCCGGCCATGTTGTATGGAGCAGAGTGTTGGCCAGTCAAGACTCTCACATTCAAAAATTAAGGGTGAAAACAATACGGATGTTGCGTTGGATATGTGGGCTTACTAGGGTTTATAGAGATTGGAATGAGACTATTCAGTAAAAGGTTGGAGTCGGTTCGGTGGAGGACAAGATGCGGGAAATCCGATTGAGATAGTTCGGTCACGTGATGAGAAGAGACGGATGCCCTGGTTTATAGGTATGAAAGGCTAGCATTAGATGGTTTTAGGTGGTGTAGGGGTAGACCGAAGAAATATTGGAGAGAGGTAACCAGGCGGGACATGAAGTAGTTACAGCTCACTGAGGACATGACCTTAGATAGATCATCTGAAGGATGAAGATTTGGATTTAAGGCTAGTGCCATTTTGGGTCGTTAGGGAAGGGCATTACTTGGTAGGTGTATTATTCTTGTTAGGCCAACTTCAGTCTTTATTACGAATTTCTGTAATATTCCTAGTTTATTTTTCCTTAGGAGTGGCGTATTTATGTCTTGTCATCTTGTCCCACGCTTTACTACGGATTTATTTATTATTCCTTTTCTTGAGCCGGGGGTCTATCAAAAACAACCTTTTTACTTCTTCGGAGGTAGTGGTATGGACTGCGTACATCTTACCCTCCACAGACCCCACTGTGTGGGAATACACTGGTTTGTTGTTGTGGTTTTATCTTGTAAGAGTAATTGTCACTCCTATATCAATACTAATTCCCTTAGCTTCCATTGTAATACCTAATAAGATGCCAAAAGTAAGAGAAGCAAACATCTTTCTGTCAACATGCCTGCTTCTCCTGCCTACTTCATAAGCTGCTTCCTCAATGATTTTTCTTATGTGATCTTTAATTAATTATTATAAGTTATTTATGTATTATAAAATTAATAATATTTCATAAAAAGGTAAAATAGATATTTATGATCCTACCTGCTTCATAAGTTGCTTCCTCCGTGATTTTATAATATCATCTTTAATTAATTATCTAAGTTATTTATGTATTAGAAAATAAATAATATTTAATAAAAAGTAAAATAGATATTTATGATATGTTTGCTTCAGCAGCTTCACCCAAGTATTTTTGTATAGTAATTTGATTATATCACTTCTAATTATAAATGTTTGTTTTGTTGTTTCAATCGTGATTTTACTATGTCACTCCTAATTAATTATTATGACCATTTAAAAATTTTCACAGGTACTTTTTATCGTAATTTAGCTATCCACTTCTAATTAGTTGTTGTGAGTCATTAATACTTGTCTGCTTCGTTGATTCAATCGTAACTTTACTATATTATCCATAATTAATTATTATGGTCATCTAAGCATTTGAAAATTATATAAAAGGTATTGTAAATTATAGTAATTAGCAACTTAAAAAATCTAAAAAAAAATCTGTTATATATTTTACAACATATGTAAAAAAAAATACTATAAATCACAATAATTAAATTAAATTTTAAGAAAATATATGTTGGGCTCGTGCCTTGCACAAGGTAGTAGTAACGAATCTTTATAATAAAAAGAAGGATGAATTGACTTTTGGTAGCAATTAATGCTGATTTCACCTATTTTTTCCTTAATTCACTAATAGGGGAGTAGTACTCATTGTCGCCTTGATGACTTGAAAAAAATTACCGTCTCCTTTACCATCTTTCACAAAAATTATGATATCCATCTAGTATTGTGTAAGAATAATTTTTACTCATATATTAATACTAATTCTCTTAGCTTCTAGCGCCCTTAGCACCTATAAATACCCCATGTTTTTTTACTGTAGCAAAGCACCAATTTGCAAGATCCTTTGGAGACACCTCTGGCCTGAGCTTCAAGAATCAATGTTGAGGTAATTTCTTTTCTGTTTTTTGTATTATTTTTTATTTTTTATTTTTTTTTAGGGTTAAAGGAAATAGTTCTCATAAGGGTTGACTTCAAGTGTGGTTATTATACAACAATCGGCTTTAAGTAAGAGAGTTTAACTTCGTCTCCATACACCTTAAGACCGATCAATTTGACTTCAAGTTTGATGACTATGCAACAATAAGCTTAAGGTAGAGTTTAACTTTGCCTCTGTACACCTTAAGATTAACCTATTTGGATTCAATATTATCCCATTGGTTCTAGCATATGCAGCTATTTATTTTTGAATAATACCATAACATAGAGGAAATTTTTGTCAGTAGTCATTTGTGCAGGCATTTGACCAAACTTCATCTTTGTATTTAGCTAAAGTTCTTTCGTTCATGCGGCTTGTAGAGATGGTTCACTTTACATACTATACCTTTCTATCCTCTAAAGCAAGTATCTCCTAATTAAGGCTGATGACGGTATCATTTTAACCAAGCTACTGACTCATACTCCAATAGTCGGTAGGGATGTAGATCCCTAGCCACCCTTGAGAAATTCCCTCCTTATGTTGAATGGTACGTTATAACATGACATTTTTTTCTTACCATTCCCTTAAAGTATAGTCTGTTCAGACTCTGAACCAACATTGATTGAACATTCAACCACCTTTCCTTACTTAGGGCGTCAAGTACTCTAGGGTGATATACATGGGTGAAGTGCCATAGAGATTGTCGGTGAACTTTGTCATACTCAAGGATATTGGGAGTGGTTTGACGACATATTTCTTGGAATTCAACAAAAGTTGAAGGCAACGAATGTATATGATGCTATTTGTGCTTCTCTATTTACCTATAACCGATGTTCAAACATATTACAAGCCTTTCTTGAAGCTTAGTGTTCCAAGACAAACATGTTATTAATATCAGTTGGAGATATATTCATATCCCTTTGGGATTGACATGAAATTGGGGGCCTACCGATTGGAGGTTTTCCCTATGAAGAAGTAGTGACTAAATTCAAAGAGCAGACCAGTGTTGATAAAAAGAATGAGAGATTAATTCCTCATACTTGTGAATTCTTGTTTATAACTTTCCAGAATCTTCCATAATGAGAGTCTCATAATCTAAGAGTTACTCTACGCATATGGAAAAAGTTTTGGTGCAAAAGAGTCTTGATATACGAACTGGCTCCATTGAGGAATGAGAAAAAATCTATTTGCTTGAAGTCAACACACAACCTAACTACGGCTATTCCTAAAGTAGAAAAGTGGTCAAGTGAAGACGATGCGATATTTTCCAAACTTGGGGTGGGATATAAACGTAAGATTGATACATGTCTGGCAATATTTTTATCATATTGGATACATCTTTGTATTTCCTTCCAAGGATGAAGATTTCATTCATCCAAAAACTTTTATAATTATAGCTATGATAAAAAATAAACAAACTTTCAGTCTTGTTTTTCCTTTCTTGTCATGTATTTATAATGGTTTAAATAACATTATCAAATATTTGTATTTTGAGCACATCAAAGTATCCCTTCCAACAATTATGTGTATGGTTGGATTTCTTACTATTTCAAGATGCATTTTCTTCTTTCTAATGGACCATCCACTCCATTAATGGTAGCATATTCTAGAGAAGGTGCTGCAAGATATTTTGATAAAGAGCAATACAGAAAGTATATCCATCAAGGAGATAACATTTTTTAGCCTTCTGTCATGCCGAACAAGTCTAATATTTGCAATTTAATGGACACTAATAAATATCCAGAGTAAAAAATAAGTTACTTTATGCGACTCCATTTTAACTTCTTCATTTTGAGATGTGGAGATTCATTCATCCTTTTTCCATACAACCCGTATCAATTTAGTTGTCAGTTTGGATTTTATCAAAACCTCCTAGCAGCTTAGAAAGTGATATTCATAGTGCATCATTTGATGAAGACCTTAGATTTTATCGTATTTGTGTGTCACGTGGATCCATGGAAAAAGCATCTTTTGCTATGTATACACCTAATGTGCAAAAGTACTCCTCCATTACATATTAATCTTGGTGGGACAAAGATCATACTAGCTTTCTTAAAGTTAATTTGCAATCATTAGTGACTGTTGTAGGTCCTACTACTGATATTCCTCAAGTACATGGTGAGAAGGTCCTAGTTATAAATAGGTATCCTATTTTAAAATCTAAAGTAGTCACTCTATGCAAAGACAAAGAATATCTATATACTAAAGCTCAAAAAGAAGAGTTGCCTGATCTGACTCAACAAGTTTCTAACAAATGTCCATCTCAAGATGAGAGCAGTAATAGTCATAGAGATTGTTATGGGAAGAAGATAAGACCATCCCTAAATAAGCCAAGAAATACTAACTTGCATGTGGAGATTCTTGATAGTGATGATAGTTCATCGAGGACTCCTACAAACATTAAAGAGGTAATGACTTAACCTTCATGCTATTTCATAGAATATGAATCGGCTTTATGTATCTCCCTTTCATCTAATTTTTTGTGTAGCAATGTCAAAATTTTGGAGTACCTTACCAAAGTAAGTCAGAAGATAATAGTGAGTCTACAGCAGTGCCAAACTCAAGAAAGCTATCTTCACCATCTAAAGAGGTTACTTCTACTCCTCACGGTAAAACTAAAGTAAATGTAGCATCAATTTTTCACGCAGGATCTACCGTAACCATATCCATTTTATATGGAAATAAGGTTGTTTGGGGTATCAAAAGAGACTTCATTAAGAAAGCCTAGGCTAGCATTCACACCAAACTCATAGGCCTTAGTGTGGATCATGCTTTTTCTATCAAAGATGATGTGAAAGTCGTACTTAGTGACATGAGTGTAATGGGTGTGTATATTTTCATTTTGTAGAATCTATTGGGATCTTTCTTTGCGCTTTCCACTTTCTATGTTTATACATAATCTACCCTTATTGATAAGGAAACAAAAATTGAAAAGTCATATCCATATTCGAAATCCAAGGAGCATCTTGAACCTATGTTAAGGGAAAGGTATGAGATATCTAAAAAAGTAACTACTTCCTGTAAATCTCTTGAGAAGTCTAGAAAGAAGGTGAAGAAGTTAAAAGACCACCGAGATACTGTTAAGCAAAAAAGTTAAAGAGGTGGAATTCAAAGTTTCAGCTTCTGAGGAAGAGTTTTACAAGTGTTCTGATGTTTCTCTAGTGATAGTGAATGTCTTGAATGCCGTAGAAAAGAAAACGCAATGCTTAGAGACTACACTCTAAGATTTAGTTAATTATAAGTTATGCTTAGATTAGCCTTAGGCGATGCTTCCTTTTTTTTTTGCCCCTTTTATTATTAGCATTTATTAATTTGTTGACATTATTAGTAGCAATAAAAATTCTTTTTGTTTGATTTATATTGAATGCTCCTTTTAATATTCCTCTTATTTTTCAACTTTATGAATTACTTAATTATTTTGATGTGTTGATGTTGTGATATTAAGACTTGACTTTCTCTTCAAACTTGTTGATTATCGGCTTCGTGTCTTTATCTCACAACTGAGATGGACTTAAAACTTCAATTTGAAAGCCTTAAGAATTGAAGTTTATAATTTGCAAAATTTATAACAACATACTTGGTAGATTTCCCTAAACTATAGGCTTGTAGATCTTGAGCATTTGAAGGAGATATTTTTATCGATGGGTTGCACTTATTGAGCCACAAATATTTGGTTGAAGTCTAAAATTTATTAAGAATATCTGCAGAATTAACTTTCGTATTGTGGATCAATCATAAACATGTGTTTTTTGACACTTATGTAACTGAACAGGGAATGAAATTCTACGCGCCTATATATCTCGATAAAGAGGATCAAGTCACAATGTAGTTCTAGATGAACTCTTTTTTCTAGATATATATTTTTTGTCCTAACTTTTTCCTAGGCTGCCTCTTTCGAGGTTTTCAACCTAGTGGACATTTTTGGGGAAGGGCATACATAGTGGCCAAGAGTGAACATGGAGTTTATGCTTTCACCTTAAGGAGAGCCATTTTCTTTCAAATATAGTATTTTTTTAAGAACTTGGCATTACTAGGATCAATTTTTAAACTATCTGCATCGATAAGTTTATAAACACCATTTGAATATGCCTATTGTACCACATATGGTCCATCCCACTTTGAGGAGAATTTTCTCCCAAACTTATGAGAAGTAATAATAGGTATCCTTACTACAAGGACTTGATCTCCAATTTGGAAGCACCTCAAGCAAACTCTTCTGTTGAAATAATGAGATAGACCGGCTTGGTAATATTCAAGATTTTATTGAGCTTCTAGCCTCTTTCCATCAAGAGCTTCTAATTCAGCAAGATGAAACTTAGTATTTTCTTCTTTGATGAGTCCTTCTTAAATAGCAAATCTTAAAGAAGGAATTTGACATTCAAGCGGACGGCCTATTTCCACTCAAAAAGCAAGTGAGTATGGGGTTGCTTGCATTGGTGTGCAGTAAGTCATCCTATATGCCTATAAAGCTTCTTTTATTTATTCATGCCATCTCTTTTGGACTTGGAGATGACTTTATTCAACAGGTTTCATAAATTCTTATGGAATGCTTCGTCAATACCATTGGAGACAACATGATACATAGAAGATTTACACTTCTTGAAACCAAAGAAATCTCAAATCTTGTTCATTAGCTTATTACCAAATTTCATATTGTTGTCGGTTATTACATAATGAGGTATTTTGAAGTAGAAGATTATATCCATTTGGATGAAGTTTTCAACATTCTATTTTTTCACTTACTTGACAACAACAACTTCATTTATGGGTGGGCATGACATGATATATACCGAACCAAAATTTTTGATACCGTGGTTTTGGTATTATGGTATTTGGTATGGTATATAGTATACATTTATTTTTTTGGTACATGGTATGATATTTGATATTTATAAATGATATACCGAAATACCTAATACCATATCAAAGTATATAGTTACATATGTATGCATACATACACTAACAGATATACAACTTAGTATTAGAATAAAAATGTTAAGATATTGGAGCGTTGGTTACTCTATCTTGATTATAATGTCATTTTTTTGTAATCGACTAACAAAAGAAGTTGTTTGTACTTCTTTTTGAATAGTTGTACATGAGTAATGTGTAATTATGATATAATTGGGATGTGCTTTTGAAAAGTCGAAGTAATAATACACTATTATATGAGTATATAAAGTCAAAATTGAACAAATTATGGTTAGCAATTACCATACCACAAAATACCAAATCCGAACATGAAACTATCAAACCATACTTATTTAATATGGTATGGTAATGGCATAGTGTTTTTAAAAACCAAATACTGAAATTACCATACCAAAACTTTAAATATTGTACCATATATACCATGCCCACCACTAGCTTCAGCCTATTTTAAGAAGTAATATATTGCAACCAAGATGTACAAGTGTTCACCAAAAGACTTTGATAGTGGTCCGACAACATCTAATCCCCAGGCATTGAATAACCAAAATGTGATGGTCGAGTGTAGCAAATCGAAATGTTTATGTTTGAAATTCATATAAAATTGGCAAGCCTTACAACTTTTAGCATAATCCAAGCAATCTTTTACCATCATTAGCCAATAATATCCCATCCCTTTTAAGTAAAAGTGGAGATTTTATCCAGACTGATGTGATCCACATACTCCCAAGTATGCTTCTTGCAAAGCTTGAACTGCTTCTTCCACTCCCAAAAAATGTAAGAGTACTCCTTTAAATGATCATTTATATAGATTTTACTCGTATTAAAGGAAGAGTTACACAAATATGGATGTTAGTCCTTATCTTTGGATCCTCTAGAAGTATCCCATAACAGAAGTAGTCAATGACATGTTAATGCCAATCTTTCTTTACAACTTCAAAAATAGCAATGAAATACTCAACCTTATTTTTAACATATTCATACTCATTCGGCGGTGTTACTAATAGTAACTCGTATCTGATTCAAAAGAGTTATAGGTGATTCTAAAGCATCCTAGGCATCATCTTACTTATTTTCTTTCCTTGGCACGAGCTAGAGGGTTACTTCTTCAAGCCATCCTATCAACTTCTAGGCTTAATCGTGATATGGTTATAGCTTAGGATTTTTGACTTCATAGCTTCCTAAGCACATCTAGATCACCAATTGGGAGTCACCAAAAGCTTATAATTATAGTTGTTTTATGTTAATAACCATTTCTAGTTCGAGTATTAATGCTTGATATTCAGCAACATTGTTGAAGAAATGGTTTGTCATGGTGAAAGAGGTAGGGATGACCTTTTCTTGTAGAGTGACCAACACCACACCAACACTAGCTCCACCTTAATATGCGAGACTATCAAAGTATATCTTTCTTAGGTCATACTTCAATAACGATTGTATCTTCATCAGAAAATTCATCTGTCAATCTCCAATCATCAGGTATCGAGTGGTATACCAAAAAGTCTACTAATTTTTGTCCCTTTATAGCCTTTTGAGGGCTGTACACAATCTTAAACTATTGAAATTGAAGATGTCACCTTACAAGTCAATTAGTAAGGACTGGTTTTGACATTACAAACTTGGTGGGATTTGTTGTAGGAACAAGATGGATAATATAGGCTTGAAAGTAGTGCTTTATCTTATAGATTAAGAAGGTTAATACCAAACACAACTTTTTAGTTTGATAACAATTCAGATCATTTGGTGTCATTATTCTGCTTGGATAGTAAAGAGAGTTTTCTTTGCCTTCACTATGTTCTTGATCCATTAGGGCTTCAACTAAACTTTCTTATGTTGCAACATAGAGTATCAATGGTTTACAGGTATGGGAATTGTATGAATTAGAGCCTTCATCAAGTATACCTTGATATTTTCAAAGGCCTTACTATAAGCTTGGTCCCATTCGAAAAGAGCATCCTTCCTGATGAAAGGCTAAATGGTTGACATTTTTCATCTAGGTTTGAGATGAACCTCCTTGAATATGCTAGATTTACTTGAAGGCTTTTTAACTCATGGACGTTTCAAGCTCGAGCATCGTTAAAATTACATCAATCTTGGCTTGATCAATTTTAGTTCTTTAGTGTCGTACAATAAAGTCAAGGAACATTCCAGAAGCAACTCCAAAGGCATATTTCAATGGATTCATCCTAATTTGATATCTTTAAAATAACTCAAATATAATTCTCAAGTCTTTCAAGTGGTTATGCCTCTTTCTTAACTTCAGCACTAAGTTATTTGCATAGCATTCAATATTTTTATGGAGTAGATCATCAAAGATATTTTGCATAGCTCTTTGATAAGTGGAACTGGTGTTCTTAAAATCGAAAGGCAACACCTTGTAGCAATAAATACCATTTGATGTATGAAATATAGTGAGATTTTCTTCCTTTGGTTCCATACAGCTTTGGTTATATCTGGATAAACTATCCATAAAAAACATCACCTAATAAACAGTGGTAGCATTAATCATTAACTCCAGAATGGGGATTGGAAAATCATACTTAGGGAAGGAATTGTTGAGATCCCTAAAGTCAACACAAACTCAAATTTCAATTGAATAAGGTAACAGTTAAGAACAAGTATCCTCTCCCAAGTATAGCTGACTTATTTGATTAGTTGCAAAGTGCCAAATTCTTTTCTAAGATAGATTTTTGGTCTGGGTATCATAAAATTAAGATCAGGAAGGTAGATATCCCTAAGACAGATTTTCGTACTCAGTATGGGCATTTTAAATTATTGGTTATGTCATTTAGTTTTACCAATGCCCCGACGACATTCATGGATTTGATGAACATGGTTTTCTAGCAGTTTTTGGATCTTTTTGTCATTGTATTCATTAATGACATTCTGGTTTATTCTAAGATTGAGGTGGATTATACTAATCACCTCCGTGTGGTGTTATAAAGCTTAAAAGAGCAGCAGTTGTAGGCCAAATTCTCCAAGTGTGAGTTTTTATTGAATGCTGTAACTTTTCTTAGTCATATTATTTCTAGTGAGGGGATCATGGTTGATCTACTAAAGGTGGCAGTGGTTAAAAGGAGGCCTAGACCCACGACTCCAATCGATATTCGGAGATTCCTGGGTTTGGCGGGGTATTATAGGCGATTTGTGAAAAATTACTCAATGATAGTTGTCCCATTGACTAAGTTGACTTAGAAGAAAGTAAAGTTCTATGGTCCGATGATTGTGAGGCAAGTTTCGAGAAGCTGAATGATAAGCTAACTTCACTACTAAAAAAAAGGATAGAGTTTTTCCCAAAAACCGACCACAAAACCGACCAAATTTCATGGTCGGTAAAGTTATGGTAGGTTTTTAAAAAACGACCACAAGTGGTCTTTTTTTAATATATATATATATATATATATATTAAAAATTCATTATTATTTTATTAAAATTGTAAAAAATAATTTCAGAAAAAAAAAACTACCACAAGTGGTCGGTTTTTTATCATATTTATTTAATTAATTTAATAAAAAACCTACCACTAGTGGTCGGTTTTTTAATAAATTAATAATTAATTTAATAAAAAACCAACCACTTCTGGTAGCTTTTTTTTAAAATTAATTAATTAAATTTAATATAAAATCGTGGTCGGTTTTCTCTGGAAAAATATTTGTAAAACCGACCATTTGTGGTCGTTTTTTCGACAATTTTTTTAAAAAAATAAAAATCGAAACCCAAATACACAATGTAACAATAACAATCCAATACAGTAGTAACCAAATCAATACAGCAGCAACAACAACCAAAAACTAAATATAAATACTTTCAAAAGTCTACAACACGTACAAAATGTCCTACAAAAGTGAGTATGTAAAAACTACAACAATACTTTCAAACAACAAAATGTCTAGATAATAAATACAACACATACAAAACTTAAAAAACTAAAAGTCATCATCATCAAATTCGTCATCGTCTTTCATATCATCATCCGTGCTGAAATCATCTAGGGGGCCTAGACCTTTTGTAGCCCGAACTGCATCACCAGGACACGGAGGAATAACCCCTGCAGTCTGAATGAAAGAGCTGAACTACTGTTGCAGCATCTTGATTTGTGATGTTGTTGCCTTCTCGATCTTCTTCTGCCTCTCTCTCTATTCAACAAACTCTTCAGTGAGTTGAGAAATCGTATATTGTAGTCTTCCAATGATTTCTCTATCAACTGAAGAGCTAGAGTATGCATCGCCAGATGAGCACCTAATATTATCGCCAAAAAATTGTGTGGAAACCGTAGAAATAGCCTCTATTTGTAGGACCCACAACTTTTGTCCATAACTCCTCCTCTACATGATCAGGTGTTGGGTCACCCTGACTTTCAGGAGGCTGACTACTATGATACTCAGCAACAAGACGCGTATATTCATCCTATATTTAAAGTAAAGTTACTACTAAAAGTAAAAAAATATTAAAGTACTTAGAATTCAAAATTTGTTTCTTACATCGACAGCTTTTGTACGAGCTTCAACCCAGACAACTTCATCAGTCGGGTCCCATTTTTTTCGTATGAGTCTCCTCAAATATCTCATTGGTTGGTATTCTCCTACCCTGATCTTTTTCCTGCATATGAAAATATTATAAATCAATATTCAAATAATAAATAAATTTAAATAGAAACAAACACTTAACACTGTAAAAGGTACATACCAGTTTTCCCTTCACAGCAAGACTATTTCTGGCACTCGCAGTATGTAGGGAGCCACCCTTGGATGATGCCTGGGCTTTCTTTCATTTTCCACTAAATAATTGGTATTCTGTGCTACTCCAATGGCGAAGATATAGTGGCCAGACGGGTTCAGTAATCCACTTAGGTTTTACCTATTTCTTTCGGGCATAATCCAAGAGATCGTTAAATCTGGTTCTACATCTTATGAAAAATTTCTTCTTTATAAGAAATGTATTTGCGTCATCCTATAAGTAAAATTTCTACAACAAAAATATAATATTCAATCTTTGGTTCTAACAAAGTGTTAATAAGTAGTCAAAAAGTTAAATCGTTACCTTAAATTCTTCAAACATTCTAACCCTGTTAGGTTCTGTAACCTTTTGCCAGCTGGTCTAGTAGCCGTTGAAGTGCCAAGTAATGCATATTCGCGCCTTTTTTCCAACTCCACCATCCGTCCTAAACCTACAACACAATATTAAAGAGTAATTTCACATAGAATAATAATCTAGCAATGAAAAAATGAGTAACATTATTATATTTAGAAATCTTACCTTCTCGCAACTTGAATAAGATAAATCCTCGTAGAATCATCGCTATCTCCTAGCTACCTAGTAAGTGATGGTGGATGCCGTGGCGTGCGTGGATCTGAAGCACCAGATGAAAGACCTCCAAACTGAAGATCCGATAGCCCAATAGATCTAGCTGAATCACTGTGCGAAGCTGCATGATTGTTGTAACAGGGTATCAATGATGGTAGATGTCTGGAGGGGCCAGCGACCGTCTGATATTATTGTGCTGGTGGTGGCATGGTCATATGAGTAGAATGAGTCGGTGTAGACACATGTAGCGGTCGCACATGTGTAGGAGTAGGTATTAAAACCTTGAACGACCTAGAATATTAGGGGCGTTCTAATATGTCAGCAAACCGATCCTCAGATATATGAATACCTGTGGGTCATTTATAAGCCGGAGGTTGTCTATTATTTTTTGGTTTAGTAGTATCAAATTTTCCCTTACCTTTATCACCTCTGTCTGACAGCTAAATTATATTAAGTTAACAAGTAGTTAGTTCCTACAAAATGAATATGCTAATTTTAAGTTACTAATACAGCGCGAGATATAGACAAGAATATTTTTATTACTATATAAATCATGGAAAAGCGGAAACAACAAACTTAAACATTATATTACATATCAATCTTAAACAAGAAACATAAAGTTATATATATAGTACAAATCATAAAGACATCAACCAAACCATTCACCCTCTTCAGAGGTTTCCTCATCTCCTACCCACTCAGTATCTTCTTTTGCAATATTAACTTCTATAAATATATTTTTGGGTCATTTAAACCGTCCACTAATTAAACGTCCACTAATTAAACATCCACTAGTTGGTGATTAATCTACATTTCATTTTGATATACAGGCTCTAGCATATTCTCAACTTCCATCCGACCTATAGGCTTTGTTTTGATAACAACCTACCAATCAGACTTGTCATTGCAGAACGGATAAGGAGCATAATACACTTGTTTAGCATTTTGTGCTAGAACAAATGGATCATAAATAGGATATGACCTATTGTGATTTACTTCAATGATGGTATTCTCCCTATGTACTCTTGTGTCTCTCGTTCTTGGATCTAACCACTTACATCAAAAGTAGATAATTTTTTATTGGGAAACCAAAATAATCCAGTTCTAAGATCTCGTGTATGATGCCAAAGTAATCAACATCATCATCACCCTTAACCCAAACTCTACTATTGTTTGTTTTCCTTGTTCTTGAGTGTTGTTTGGTGGAAAAGTTAACCCCATTTACTTTGTATTGGGACATTGCATTAGCTTCAATTGGACCCAAAGAAATATCTCTCAAAAGTTGATCATATGCGGCTACATTTGGTGAATGGTGTACCTAAAAATATTATACATATATATATTTTAGTTGAGGAATGTGTAAATGTTAAAATCTGTAGAAATATTAATACACTTCCGAACCTGATTTTTAAACCACGTTGCAAAAGATGCATACACTTGGTTTTTGTGGAATTGAGTCTTCAATGAACTGAACATCCAACATGGGAAACACAATTAGTTTTTTTAAGGGAATGAGTAATCAAATAGGATATGTTAAAATTTTAATCTCCTTACTTCAGAAAGGGCTCAATTTTCAGGCAATTCAGCATGACAGACAAAGTTGCTGACTGACGCTCCGTGGGAGTGAGCCGGCAAGGTATGGTTTTTTTATCCTTACAACTAGATTGATTGAAAATTGATATCAATTGCAAAGGATTCTTATTGACATCGTCCTGATTACGATTCGATCAGTTTCTTGAACAAGCAACTTCATCACTAATGTAGTATGAACAAAATTTAGAAGTTTCTCTTGCAAGATATGCCTCGACTATAGAGCCTTCCATCCTATGTTTGTTTTTGGGATCCCTTTTTAATTTTCCAATTGCACTGTACAATGGTAAGGTTAGATGTTTACTATATTTAAAAAGATATATATGAATTTAAATATGTTGCAAATGCTTACCGTTCAAATGGATACATCCACCTAGTATGAACTGGACCGCTTAGCTGAGATTCGTGCACAAGGTGAATAGAAAGATGTTCCATCACAACGAAGAACGCTGGCGGGAAAATCTTCTCCAATTTGTTGGTGATAACAACAATATTACTTTCTATTTATGCCAGATTTTTTTCTTTTAATGTGGTGGCACATAAGTCTTTGAAGAACAAACTGATCTCTGCTATTGTTTTCCATATGTTTTCAAGTAAACCAATAAAAATAATTGGAAGTAATTGTTCCATGAAAACATGACAATCATGGCTTTTCATTCCATGCAAGATTCCATGTGTCATATCAACTATATTTTCCAAATTTGAGGCATATCCATCGGGCATCTTCAAACTTTGAACCCACTCACATATTTGACGTTTTTGGTCCAACTTGAATGTAAAATTAGCCTTGGGCTTAAGAACATTGCCATTGGGCCCCTGCTATAAGTGTAATTCTCTGCGGTTGTAATATTCTGGTAAGTCAAGTCTTGCCTTAGGATTATCCTTTGTTTTGCCGGTGACATCCATATCTGAGTTGAACAAGTTATCAAAATAGTTCTTTTTAGTATGAATGACATCAACAATATGTGTAAGTAAATTATTTGGCCAATATTCTAACTCCCAAAATATTCTTTGCTTAGTCCAGTTATGCGAAACGCCATATCCATTAAGCCTGTACAATCGTTCCTCACTAGCTTTAGGCAAATCCTGAACTATTTCCCAGACGTCATGACCAGACAGCCTTGGAGGTGGACCATCATATTCCTTCTGAATGCATTCTTGAGTCTCCTAAATTCATAATCAGGTGACAAGAAACAACGACAATCAAACCTTGATTTTTTTATGACATGTCTCAATGTGAAAAATTTTGTTTTTTCCATGCAGTATGGACAAGCTAGCTTTCCAGCTGTCATCCACCCAGATAACATTCCATAAGCAGGAAAATCATTAACAGTCCACATTACATATGCACATAGATTGAAATTCTATTTAAGAGAGATGTCCCAAGTTTTAACCCTCTCATGCTATAAAATTTGAAGTTCATCGATCAATGGTTGCAAGTAGACATCTATTCCACTTTTTGGATTACACGAGATAGGAATAACACAATTCAGAAATATATAGGGACTAGTCATCAACAGTTCAGGAGGAAGATTATAAGGTGTGATAAATACAGACCAACATGAATATGGCGCACCACTAACTGAAAAAGAAGAGAACCCATCCACACATAATCCCAATTAAATATTTCGTGGTTCAACTGCAAAATCTGGATAAGTTGCATCAAAATACTTCCATGCCTCTCCATCAGATGGATGGCACATAACACTAGTGGGCCTTCTATTTTTACTGTGCCTTCTTATAGGAGGAGCTGAGCTGTTTGAAGCATACAACCTCTTCAACCTTGGTATAAGAGGTAAATAACACATCGCCTTAATAGAAATTTTATTTCCAGTAGAACCACACTTATATCAAGAGTGCTGACAAAACTTACAGAACTCTAGGTTAGCATCTACCTTAAAGTATAACATGCAACCAGTTTCACAACAATCAATTTTAACCAAGCAGAGACCTAACTTTGAAACTAATCTTTTTGCCTTATAGAAAGAATCAAGAACTTCCAAGCCGGGGTCAACTAACTCTTTAATAAGGTCTATCATTATGTCTATTCCTCCTTAAAAAATATTCCAGTAAGATTTAATACTTAATAATCTAACAGCAACAGACAAACGAGAGTGCGAACACCCACCAAACAAAGGATGACTAGCAGCATCCAATTCTTTGTAGAAATTGCCCGTTCCCGCTATTAGGAACATCTTCGACATTTTCCCTAAAGTCAACCCCATGTTGCATCCCAAAAGCATCATGCACAATTTCTGTCATCCTAGTATCTTGATATTTATTATGCGCTACAGAACTACTAGTTTCTCCAACAAAAAAGTTATTTTGTGCAACATCACCATGAATACCACACAATCTTAAAAAGTCCTCGTGAAACCCCTTTCTATAAAGATGTTCCTTTACAGTTTTCTCACTTAGAAGATTTACACCATCAAATCTTACACAAGGACAACGAATAACCCAAAATGTGTCCAAACATCAAGTGTCTTAGCATGTTCAAAAAATCTGACACCTTCAACAAATTACTCCCTAATACCCATTCAATTATAATTGTTTCAGTGATATATCCAGCTATAATCAGGCTCCATCTATGCAATCAATCAGATTTAACTAATTAGATCAAGTCACAAAAAGTTAACCATTTTCAAGTAACTAATCCACCAAACTAGTCACCTTCTAAACAAAAAAATTACCTCTAACGTCCCTACACTTAACAATTTTCAAGTAACTAATCTGCCAAACAAGTCACATTCTAAACAAAAAAATCACCTCTAAAGTCCCTACACTTAATCATTTTCAAGTAAGTAAACAACCAAACAAGTCACATTCTAAACAAAAAAATCACCTCTAAAGTCCCTACACTTAACCATTTTCAAGTAAGTAATCCACCAAACAAGTCACATTTTTAAACAAAAAAATCACCTCTAAAGTCCCCACACTTAACCATTTTAAAGTAAGTAATCCACCAAACAAGTCATATTCGAAACAAAAAAAACACCTCTAAAGTCCCTACACTTATAAAAAAATCACCTCCAAAGTCCCTACACTTAACCATTTTCAAGTAAGTAATCCACCAAACAAGTCACATTCTAAACAAAAAAATCCACTCTAAAGTCCCTACACTTAACCATTTTCAAGTAATGAATCCACCAAACAAGTGACATTCTACACAAAAAAATCATCTCTAAAGTCCCTACACTTAACCATTTTCAAGTAACTAATCCACCAAACAAGTCACATTCTAAAAAAAAAAAAATCACCACTAAAGTCCCTACACTTAACCATTTTCAAGTAGCTAATCCACCAAACAAGTCACATTCTAAACGAAAAAATCACCTCTAAAGTCCCTACACTTAACCATTTTAAAGTAACTAATCCACCCAACAAGTCACATTCTAAACAAAACAAATCACCTCTAAAGTCCCTACACTTAACCATTTTCAAGTAACTAATCCACTAAAAAAGTCACATTCTAAACAAATAAATCACCTCTAAAGTTCCTACACTTAACCATTTTCCAGCAACTAAGTGTCAAAACAAAACCACATTCAAAACAAAAAAAATCCTCTTTAAAGTCTCTAAACTTAACCATTTTCAAGAAACTAAGTGTCAAAACAAAATCACATACAAAACAAAAAAATCCGCTTTAAAGTCCCTATAATTGACCAATTTCAAGCAACTAAGTGTCAAAAAAACCATAGTCCCTAAACTTAACCATTTTCAAGCAACTAAGTGTCAAAAGAAAAAAATTTCCTTTAAAGTCCCTACACTTAACCATTTTCAAGAACCTAAGTCTCAAAACAAAACCAAATTCAAAACGAAAAAAATCCTCTTTAAAGTCCCTAAACTAAACCATTTTCAAGAAACCAAGTGTCAAAATAAAAAAATCTCCTTTAAAGTCTATACACTTAACCATTTTCAAGAAACTAAGTCTTAAAACAAAACCACATTTAAAATAAAAAAATCCCCTTTAAAGTTCCTGCACTTAATCATTTTCAAGCAACTAAGTGTCAAAACAAAAAAATCTCCTTTAAAGTCTCTACACTTAACCATTTTCAAGCAACTAAGTATCAGAACAAAACCACATTCAAAACAAAAAAATCTTCTTTAAAGTCCCTAAACTTAACCGTTTTCAAGCAACTAAGTGTCAAAACAAAAAAAATTCCTTTACAGTACCTACACTTAACCATTTTCAAGCAACTAAGTCTCTAATCAAAACAACATTCAAAACAAAAAAAATCGCTTTGAAGTCCCTAAACTCAACCATTTTCAAGCAACTGTGTGTCAAAACAAAAAAATCCCCTTTAAAGTCCCTACACTTAACCATTTTCAAGAAACTGAGTCTAAAAAGAAAACCACATTTATAAAAAAAAAAATCCCCTTTAAAGTTCCAACACTTAACTATTTTCAAGCATCTAAGTATCAAAACAAAACCACATTCAAAACACCAAATTCTCTTCAACATCCCTAAACTTAACCATTTCAAGCAACTAAATGTCAAAACAAAAAAAATCTTTTTTAAAGTACCTACACTTAACCATTTTCAAGCAACTAAGTCTCAAAATAAAACCACATTCAAAATAAAAAAATCTTTTTTAAAGTTCCTACACTTAACCAGTTACAAGTAGTTAAGTGTCAAAACAAAAAAATTTTCTTTAAAGTTCCTACACTTAACCATTTTCAAGCAACTAAGTATCAAAACAAAACAACATTTAAAACACAAAATTTCCTTCAAAGTCCGTAAACTTAACCATTTTCAAGCAAATAAGTGTCGAAATAAAACCACATTCAAAACAAAAAAAATCCTCTTTAAAGTCCCTACACTTAACTATTTTCAAGCAACTAAGTCTCAAAATAAAACCACATTCAAAATAAAAAAAATCCTCTTTAAAGTCCCTAAACTTAACCATCTTCAAGGAACTAAGTGTCAGAACAAAAAAATCTCCATTAAAGTCCCTACACTTAACCATTTTCAAGCAACTAAGTCACAAAATAAAACCACATTCAAATAAAAAATTCCCTTCAATGCCCCTAAACTTAACAATTTTCAAGCAACTAAGTGTCAAAACAAAACGACATTCAAAACAAAAAAATCCCCTTTAAAGTCCCTACACTTAGACATTTTCAAGCAACTAAGTCTCAAAACAAAACCACATTCAAAACAAAAAAATCCTCACAATACAAGAAACAAGCAACAACAAGACCAACAAGATGTCAACAACAATGCTAGTGAATCGAACAAGGCGTCACACGGCTTCACTCTACTTTAATATGAACAATAACAAGAGGATAACAACAATGCTAGTGAATAGAACAAGGCCACACACGGCTTCACTACACTTCAATATGAAAAATAACAAGGTTTCATTATAACAAATTAGAGAGAAGTCAACTTACCTTAGCTTGGCCTAAATTAAAGAGAAAGAGATAAGCGGTCACCTAAAAAATAGCAAAGAAAACCTTTTTCTGAATTCGGATTCTGTCAAACGGTAACATCAAATTCCAAGCAACCCATTAGGCTAGTAGAATTAAAAAAACTTGATCATAATAACTATAATTAAATCTTCAACTAACTAAAAGGAAATTTCTTCAACTAAAAGTGAATCTTGAACTAACTAAAAGAAAATTTCTTGAACTAGAATTGAATCTTGAACTAACAAAAACTAAATTTTCATTACCTTTTTAACTTTCAACTAACTAAAATTATGTAACGAAGCATAATAATTAGAACAAACATGAAAAATATATATTTTGAGCTAACTAAATTACTACCAAAGAAATTTTAGTTACTACCAAATATGAAAAATATATACTTTGAGCAAACTAAAATACATACTTTAGCTAGTATCTAACAATAAAAATAAAGAGTTAAAGTTTTTGCAACTTACCGAAGCTAGGGGCAGCGGGAATCGGCGGAAATGGGGTGGATTTGTGGATTTAAGGATTTGGGGAATTTGGGGAATTTGGGGATCGGGTAAATTGATTTTTTGTGTGTGGGGGGGGAGGGGGGTTGATTTGTTTTTTTTTTTAATTAAAAGGGTTAAAATCAAATGGGTCGGATCATGTTGGTTTATGTGGTCGGTTTTCATTAATTAGTAAAAAAAATTTATTAATTAGTTAAACAAAATTATAATTTAGTTTAAAAAATTAATTAATTAAATAAGTTAATTCAAATTTTACAAAAATGATCACAAAGTAAAATATAAGGGTTCGACTTATTTTTATACAAATTATTATCGAAAAACAATCACATGTGCACAATTTAAATAAAATGATTAAATCATATAATTAATTATGTTATCACTATATTAATGCAATGTGACTATGTACAAATCAGATACTTGGTTATTTTATTAACACATTAACAGGACTAGTATATTTCCTCAATAATATAATAATGTCAATGAATTTTGTGAATTATGATATTTTATATATTTATATATATATATAATATCATAATTAAAAGCTAATTAGCCAAAAATTTATCGTAATTTCCAAAAGTTATTGATATATATAAACCTCTCTCATAATACAATGCGTTAATCAAATAAATTATCGATTAAATGTGTTATGTTATTTGGCACGATCATTTAATTTTCTATCTCCCCCTCCCCTGCTTCTTTCCTCCCCCTCTCATATACCTCGTAATACTAGTCTTGAGTTACAACTTCTAAAACATACACGTGTCTACATTGACCGAAAATAGTATATCTATACTTCCTCAATAGTTTGATATATATCAACGTATCAGTTAAACTATTTTGATATATAGATTTAGCTATCTAGCTTTTGATTACTACATACATCACTACATGAGATATACGTATATAAACATATATTCAATTGTCTATCAACTTTAAAATACTTACAATAAACATCACATACATAATTTTACCATCCCATAATAATATACACCGTTTTCTACAAATACTCGAATAAATTATTGATTACATTATCTTATGTCATTAATATAACTTTACTGTACAATATGTATATAGTATATACATATACCTATACATACACACATATATACACACCATCGACTATATCAAGTTTTAAATGCGTACTATACATGTCACACATACGTAATAGTATATTATTATCCAATAAAATAATGAGATGTGTTTGTTATACATAATCAGATGATTGATTGATTAATTATATTTGATTAGCTTAATAAACTAGGTTTTGAGTACATCGTTCATTAATCGATCACTACATCATATATAACTATCCAAAATTATATAATATATATATATATATATATATATTTATGTAAATATAAACATTTGAATTCGTACTATATATATCACATCCACAAGTATATATTAACTTATAGTAAAACACGTTCATTATATTCTGATTAATTATATTACACTATTATGCCTGTAAATGCGTACTTTAAAACATTACCTTTGAAATACGTACTATAAAAATCAGTTCTCATCTTTCAAATACGTATACAGTAGATTTCAATGGTCTATCTCAATGGCATGATATATATATATATATATATATATATATATATATATATATATATATATATATATATCTATATATATATATATATCTATATATATATACACACACACACAAAAACATATTCTTTATATAAAGATTATGTGTGTTTAACGTCATTTAACGTATGTATAAATGAAAATATTTATTTTATATATTGAAATATAAGTAAAACATAAAGATTATGTTATACATAATTTGTATATGATATTTGGTATATTTTTTAGTTTAAGTTTTTTCACGTTAAATTGATTAGTTTTATTATTATTATATCAGCTATTGACTACATGTAATCAGTATAATTTTAAAAAATAATAGTATATTAGATTTTTTTTTAATAAAGAAAATATATTATATTATATTATATTATATTATATTATATTATATTATATTGTATTATATTATATTATATTGTATTATATTATATTGTATTATATTATATTATATTATATTATATTATATTGTATTATATTATATTATATTATATTGTATTGTATTATATTATATTGTATTATATTATATTATATTATATTATATTATATTATATTATATTATATTATATTATATTATATTATATTATATTATATTATATTATATTATATTATATAATATTATATTATATATGAAATGTAATATATTATTCTTACTAATAACAATAATTAGATTACATAAAGTTAATATAAAACATTTTATACAATTATTTTATAAAAATAATTATTTTTTTAATCTTTTTTTTTATTACCAAAACAAACCACATGTGGTTGGTTTCTAAATTTTTTATTAGTATTATTTAAATTAAAAACAACCTCAAGTGGTCAATTTTTAAATTTTATTTTATTTTGTGATTTCAATAGAAACTATCACTAGTGGTGGATTTTTATTAAATTAATTAATTAATTTAATATAAAATCAATTTGATAAAAAACCTAAATTTTTTTTTAAATTAATTAATAAAATATTAATTTATTTTTATTTTAAATAAAAATCGACCACAATTGGTGGTTTTTTTAAAAATATATTTTTTTTAATAAATTTAAAAAACCAACCACAAGTTGTCAATTTTTTAAAAAATTAATTAAAGAAGAATTTTTAAAAACCGACCACTTGTGGCCGGGTTTTCAAAATATTTTAAATTTGTTTTTAAAAAGCCGACCACAAAATTTTAATTTTTAAAATATATAATAATTAATATAAAAATAATTGGAATATTTATTTTTATATTTTATAATTATAAAGCTACCACATATAGTAGATTTTTTTTAATAAAATCTTTTTTTAAAAAAAAATTATAAACTGACCCCAAGTGGTCGATTTTATTCAAGCACTTTTTGTGGTCGGTTTTAGGTGGTCGGTTTTTTTGGTTTTGTAAGTATTGCTTCGGCCCTGATTTTGACTTTGCCTAAGGGCAATGAGGGGTTAGTGGTTTATAGTGATGTACCCCGGGTGTGACTTGGTTATGTTTTGATGCAGCATAAGAAAGTGATTGCCTATGCTTATAGGCAGCTGAAGGTGCATGAGAGAAATTATCCTACTCATGATTAGGAGCTTTTAGCGGTAGTTTTTTCTTTGAAAATCTAGCAGCATTATTTATATGGAGTACACATGGATATTTTTTCTAATCATAAAATTCTACAGTATGTGTTCACTCAAAAGGAGCTTCTCAAGGACTATGATATGAGTCTTCATTACCACCCAGATAAATTTAACATGGTTGTTGATGCTCTTAGTAGGTTGTCCATGGGGAGTTTAGCTCATGTTGATAAGGAGAGGTGGGAATTAGTAAAGGATATTCACTGCTTGGTTAATCTTGGAGTTTCCCTCTTGGACTCTGAAAGGTGGTGTAATAGTACAGGAAGTGGTTAATTTGTCTCTTGGTGTAGAGATCAACAAAAAACAAATGCTAGATCCCATCTTGATGAAAACAAAGAGTGATGTTGGTGGGTAAAGGGTGATGGTTTTTGAGATTAGCAGTTAATGGTACCAAGAGAGGTTATGTGTTCCTAACGTCGGTGGTTTGCGAGATAGGATATTGGCTGAGGCGCATAAATCATGCTATGTTGTTTATCCCGGTTCGACAAAAATATGTCATGATCTCAAGGAGATGATTTAGTGGAATGGTATAAAGAGAAAAGTAGCTGATTTTCTGGTAAAGTGTATTGTGTGCCAACAAGTTAAATTGAGCGCATGAGGCCTGGAGGGTTGCATCAGGAAATTTAGTTGCCTAAATGGAAAAAGGAGGTAATCAATATGGATTTCATTACTGGTTTTCCTTGTCTTGAAACCAATTTGATTTTTTTTGGGTCATCGTGGATTGGATGACAAAGTCTGCTTACTTCTTTCTAGTGAGGGCTAACTTTTTGGCTGAGGACTATGTGCGGTTGTATCTTTATGATATTGTAAAGTTACATGAGGTACCTATTTTGATTATCTCTGATTGTGGTACACAGTTTTTGTAACGCCCCGAGATCCCATCCTGAGATGTCACATAGTCCTTATGCCCCGAAGGACCATAAGCTTACCCTTTACAGATATCTGTGCCTGTACATTGCATAATATTTGAAATAAATAAGGAAACTAGCCATAAGTTTCAACACATCTATGAATACTCATAATACAAAAAACTGAATACTAATACTTCCGTCTGCAAAGCCTCTAAACTATCTGAACTGCGGAGTTGATGGGACAGGTCCCCAACTAATTCCATCAACTAAAAATAAACAAATACTGAAGCAATAATAGTAAACTGAAATTCATCCTCGAAAGAAGAGAACTCACTGCTACTGCTACTGACTGGGACTGAACTGCTGAGGATACTCTGGATCCTGTGCCTCTGAACCTATGGTTCAAATAACACACCATAGCGCAAATGCGTCAGTACAGGAATGTACTGAGTATGTAGAAGAGTTAGGCTAATGCAAGGCTCATGCATGCACAATATCTAAACTGAATAATCATGAAGATGCCGCATGAGAACACATACATGAATGCATAGATCATGAACACAATTATCGCAACTCTAGATACTGAAACTTGAATACTACTTTACTGCAGACTGAACTCACTACTGACACTGAGATACTGAATCACTGACTCATCTAATAATGATAACTGAGAGTCTGGATATACTTGCATCAAGGACTAAATTCTGAGCTTACTACTTTTGACTGACAGAATTAGAGATTAAATTTTCTAACAGATTATTTCGAAAGCAATTATAAATGATAAAAAGTATGATTATGTCTGAATCTGACAACAAGAATACTCAACAAAATCTAAGATGGACATCAATCCTATCTAACAGGAGATCTCTAGATATGATAATAAGAATACTCAACATGGTCTGAGACTAAGATTAATCCTCCCTGATGGGAGATCTCTAGATATGACAATAAGAATCTGTATATGAAACCAATCCTATTTGATGAGATGGTCCATAAATCAAGGGAACTATCTGAGTTCCTCACTGAGATTGATGACTGTACCACACAGTCTTGATTTTTGAAAATTAATACTAAAACTGCAACTGTGGGAAGTAGTTACTTAATCAACATACCCCAACCTACCATAGATGGGGTCCAACTGATAACCTCAGATGGAAGGGTGTCAATACCGTGCCACGGGTAAAGACCTCTCTAGTCAAGCCTCTCTGATGGGATTACCCTCACAGGAAGTCAGCCTGAGGCAATATTATAGTCAAACCTCTCTGACGGTGATAACCTCTACTAATGGGGAATCCTACATCCTGCGCTGGCTATGCAGTTTGGTGTTCAGGGATTGCTCCTAATGACTCGGCCTCTCTTACGAGGAATCGCCACCCCTTCCCTCGCTCGGTGCTAGTTTCTACTCCCAACTGAAAGACTCTAAACTGAAATCTTAACCAAACACAACTGAACTAAATCAGATACTAATCATGTTTCTCAAAAGATCTGACTGAGTTACTCTAAGATTACTTAGTTCCGTATTTGACGAAAAAGGTATCGAATCATGGTATCTGATTGACAATACAGAGCTTGAATAGATTACTCAAATTGCTTTTGAGATTATAATTGAATCACTTGAATACTATTAGATCTGAGCTGGTTACAAGACTGAGGCTAGACTACTAGTGATACAGATATTACAGAGATAACTGAGATTACTGAGTTTTCTTAAGTTCTGCACTTGTCTAAAGATACAAAGTTCTATAGTTCACTGAGTTCTAAGAATTATGGCTCGACTAAAATTATCGAGAAACTGACAAGGGCTCTAGACAACAACTCTATTGTCGGGTATAAATACCCCCAGGACTCGATAACATAATAGTAAAGCATAATCATTCTTGGCTAATCATCACCACAATCATTCATTCATTATCACAAGCATTCGTTCATCATCACAAGAATTCGTTTATCATCACAATCACCAAGGGGTCACTTTAAGAATCTCTGAATCACAATCATATAATAACGTAGGGGAAACATGCCACTAGATTGTACTCCCTTCAATAAGGTTTTACCTCAACTATTTCATACCTAAATTAGTCTTGACATGTGTTTGGATATCACATGGCTTGGGGAAACTTCATACTATCATGTCATAACTTACTTGCTAACCACTTGGCATGTATTAAAAACCTAACATACATCAAGAGTACATAATTGGGGAATTTACTGCTATCACATCTCCACTTATTCACTAAGGTCCTTCAACAAACACTAGACATGCACGGGTTCACACTTATTTAGGGATTTCCTACTACCATGGAATAATAAATTCACTTGGGCATTTTATCAAACACTAGGCATGAATAAACTAAATTATACTTTGGGGTTTCATCTTCAACATGCTACAATGGCCCTTATGCTTCACCTAAGATCTTTATCAAACCTAGGGGGAACATGCTTCGCTTATTCAACCATTTCTACACCCATTTGACATGAACACATCATATAGAAAGAAACATAAGGAAGGTTCATCACAAATATCATATGGATTCCACCTACTAGGGTCAAGGATCATGAATCTTGTAAGCAAACATGAATCAAAACTCAACAACACATTTAACATCAATTTTAACTCATAGAAATCATTAACAACTCATAAACATAAAAATATTTGATCTTTGAAAAGGGTTCTTGAGCTTCTTGGATGAAAGGGATCCAAGAATCAACATCTACATACCTTAATCTTTGAAATTGAAAGAATTCTAATGCTTAAGACTCTATCTGCACTTGTAATAAATAATTCTCAAAGCCCAAACTATGAGGAACTTGATTATTGAAGAAATGTTAAAGAATTATGGATGAATTTTTGAAAGATTAGGGTTCTTGAATTGAAACCCTAGATATTTTCTCTTAAGAGAATTGGAAGAGTAGATGAAGGAATTAGGGTTTGGATGGGATTCCTCATATTTATAAAAACCTTCAAAAGATGGAAAAATATCAAAATACCCTTGAAAAAATGTCCTTAAATTTTTGGAAAAAAATAGCTGACGATATCCGTGACAAGCCGTCAAGTTGGTGATAAGTCATAACGAAATGTCATCACAAAAAGGTAAAATTTTGAGTTTTTGGTTAAGGTTGACGACATTGGTGATAGGCTTTCATGGGCGTGATGGCTTGCCATAAAATGTCGTCACCAGAGGTAGAAATCTTCCCAGGGATGATGACATTTGTGATGGGTCATCATGCTCGTGACATCTTATCATGAATGTCGTCACTGAGTTTCTCAGCCTGACATGCTAGAGTAAAATGGGCATAACTTTTTGCTCCGATATTGATTTTTGATGAAATTAGTATCATTGGAAAGATAATTCAAAGATATTGCACTTTATATATAGTAGGTCCTTTAATTCAATATATACAAAGAATTATGATCGATTAAAGTTGATCAAAGTTTTGATGCTCACTAAAACTTGAACGATAGGAAAGCTTTCAACTCGTCTTTAAGTTAGGGGACCTCTATAATATTAATTCAAGCTTAAATAGATTCCCAAATGATTCAAATTACTTCATACTTGGGAAGATATTTCTGAAACATTTAGACTTGGATTTTTTGCTCTACTAAATACGCTCTAAGGCTTAGACTGGAAGAGAATTTTTTGGGGCATTACAGTTTTCATCTTATTTTTGGCAGTCTTTTCAGAAAGGGTTAGAGACCAAAGTTAGTCTGAGTAATGCTTTCCAACCGCAGATAAATGGACTAGCATAGAGGACTAAATATGGCTTGGGATGCATCTAAGTGCTTTTAAAGATCTGCCTTTAGGCATTTTCCCGCTTCACCGCGATCGTGAACATCTGTCCCCAATCACAACCTCACGACCACTAATTTTTGTTGACACCGTGTTGCTCTTACCATCTTGATGAATCGCGAACTCAGATAGAAGATGACGGTCATGGTAACCGATGCTGATGTAGTCCAGGTCTTCAGCTGCACTCTTCCTTGCTCCTTTTTTATCACTTTCAGCTCCAATCCACACCTTTTGGTCTTCTTAACTTTATGCCTGCAAAGAGTAGATATTAGTGCATATATCCATAATATTGTCTCATTTATTCATTCAAAATAAGGTAATGTGCACAAAAAATAAGTGCGAATGAGTGGCAAACTCATCACTCATTAGGTAGGTATGGCTCATACGGTTGGTGATGGGTCGTATGGTTTGGTTTATCTTTTATTTAATCTAAGATTTAGTCACTTAAGTTGGATCCGAGTATGAGTGGCTCACTATGAACCGTAAGTTAAGGTATGAGTCGTAACATTGACTCATATGGTAGACAGTGTTCAAAGAATATTCTGCTAGGAATATGGTTTATAGGTACTAATCGTATTGTTGTGTAAAAATTAGTTTGGGTAAGTCATGAGTTGGACAGTGTTGGGTCCAAGGGGTAGTCCTACGGTACGAGTGATAGGTACTATTTGTATGGAAGAGAATGATTGGTCTGGGGGATTCATAACATCTGATAGGAATTTCAAGTAGTCTAAGTTGGTGGTAATTTGGACATTTACCCACTTAACCTCTTAAGGCCCCATGACTTATATCACTATTGGGACATCATTTATCCTATTATTCTAATCTTAAACACTTAGAAACTCTCTTAAATTCTCTCTAAGGATCTTGGGTAAAGGAAGGTTAGGGTTTCATCTAGAGGATCAATTTGGGACTTGTACGAGTGATTTCTCTCCATCCTTTTCATAATATAAGGCATGTAGTCCTCCCTCATTGTTAGTTCCAACTAAAGGCATGTTTTATGCAATGTTTTCATGACATAATTATTGTATGGTTTTGGGTTTTGAAACATATGTTGGGGTTTTGGTATTAAATACTTGGTTATGGGTTTTCCCATGTTTTAATTATGTTTTTACATACTTTAAGGTGGTTTGGATAATTGGTTTCATGGGAATAGTAAATAGGTAATCGAAACTAGTTTTGGAAACATTATGCCCCAAACATTCTTGATTAAATGCCTATGATAGTATTTTTACTATATTTTTGGACTTTTGATGGAACTATTGCGTGGTATGATTTGGTAATTGAATCCTAAATGGTATAAATAGTTTAAATGGTTTGGAGTGGTTAAATAGTAAGGTTTAGTGATCATGGTTATAGTTAATTAAACTTCCTTGTGGGGTACAAGGGAATCCCCTAAGTAAACATGTTAATGAACTTCTTGTGGGGTACATGGGATTTCTCCAAGCAAACATAATAATGGAACACTTGTAGGGTACACGGTATTCTCCCAAGTTAACTTAATAATGTAATCTCTGGATACATGGGAATCCTTTTACATCAAAAGTTTGGATGAGGACATTACTTGCAAGCAATAATCGGTATGATGATACCACTACTCATAGCCTTGGTTATTAATAATGGAACAATGGTTTGGTTGGATGGTAATGGTTTTAATTGGGCAATAATGGAAAGGTGTGATAGCTAACCGTGAAGGTGCGAGTCTAATGGACGAACACTAGAAACTCATGTTTATCGACATGAGATTTGGTCATAGTGACCATATATAATATGTTGAGGTATATGAGAATCCTCTAAGTACACTCTACATATGTATCATGGAGAGTGAAGGGTACTAGGGAATCCCCTACTCTTATGGTTTCTCCGGTTCATGCTACTACACATATCGGGGCCCGTTCAGGGGGTTATACTAGACATATATAGCCCGTGGATTGTTCTTGGATAGTTAAGCTACACATACCCAGGTTAATGGTTTTAAAGGTATGATAAACACGACTCTCTTTCCCGACATGGTTATATATATATATGTATGGTTTGTATGTATATGGTTGGTTTACTTGGTTTTACTAGATGGCATTATTTTATCCTTATCCTAAGTTCATGCTAGCGTTCACCTACTAACCTATTTTTGGGCAGCTGTATCCCAACACGATGCAGGAACCGATTATTATACTCCTCTTGATTAGTGATTGGATTTATGATCAACTATTAGATTAAATAGTGATCTTTCATATTTTGGAAGGCTCCATTTCATGTCGTGGAAGTCTTTACATACTTTGGTCATTTTATAGATATTGGTTTTGGCTATGGTTGGGGGCATGTCCCAACAAAATATTGTTTTTCTTTTGGTTAGAGGATATGTCTGACTACTATGGGTTGAAATGTACGGTATCAGTATTGGTGTTAGTCTTAGTATTGGCATTGGTATTGGGGCTGATACTGTTTGATTTAATTTATGATTGTTCCATCCTTTTATGTTATGTTATGGGAAGGAACTTGGTTTTTATATTTGTTTGGTTATAGTTGTTGGTTGGTAATGGATGGTTGGACTTGTTTGCATTGGTCATGGTTATAGACCTTTCCCAGAGTCTGGAATTGTAATAAACACTATCTTTTTATATGTTCGGAAGTCATCTAAATCAGGGTATGCATATTTGGAGGTTGGGTTGGGTAATGGTAGTGGTCCCCGATCCTAGTTGGACTTGGAATACCAATTACGACAAGGCCATAGTTCGGGTCGTGTCACCCCTTTAGCCTAGCCAACCAGAACACAATACAACTAGCAGCTGATGAATTCCGAACATATAACAATATAGATGAATATCTAACTCAAGATAAGTACTAAGTTATGCAACAAAAATCCAAACCGATAGTATCCACAAAGTCTCTACTATCTAAAAACAATCTAAGTTGGGATGTGCCCCCAAAGATAGCCAAAGAAATCATGAAAAATAGTCCATGACATGAAATAAACCAAGAAGTAACAACCTTTCAAAGAAAGGAGGCTCACCAATTGAAGCTAACACACGAATGATCCAAGATCACGTATCACTGTGTTGGAAAAATAGAAGAGTATTCAATTCGTAAATTGCATGGGGATATAGCGTCTGGAGATAGTTAACAGTTTAAGCGCTAGTATGCAACTAAGGATAAGAATAAAGTAATGTCTATTCAAAATCTAGTCCAAACTCAGTTTACATGTTCACATATATGGATGCATACGTATACATAAATATATCTATAAGATGTTGGGATAAAGAACAAGGCTTAGTATGCAAGTAAAACATTAGCCTGGTCTATGCAGCTCAACCATCATAAAAACACCCACGGGCTATATGGATCCAGCTCCCCCTGCTGAAAGGCCCCTAGTGTGAGTTAGCCACATGAACCGGATGTATCAAGAAGTCCAGGGATGCCTCAACCCCATTACGATTCAGGATATAAATATATGTATAAAGTGTATCATATGAACACAGTCATCATGACCAACCCTCACGCCGACAAACATGAGTTTCCAGTATCAGTCCCCTCGGCAAAACCACCTTTGCGACTTAGATACAGAACCCCCTTTAATCCCATGTTAGGACAATTTTCACATAACCCATCTATTTAACTAAGGAATTATCTATTAAGGCACACCATAGGTATCATCATACCCTTATGCTTGCAAGCTTATAATTACGCCATTACAATTCCATTAACTTGGGGAATGGCATGACCTCCTTTGTTCATTAAATCAATATAGGGAATGCCACGACCCTTTTTGGTTTATCAATTTATCCCAGAAGGAATGGCTCAACCCCCTAGCTTCAAATTTTAAAATCAATGCCTTGCCAACAAGGCCTTCATAATCTATATTTATCCATTTAACCATTTATTCAATGCAATAACTTTGGCAAGTAAGTCAAACTATTTGACAAATCATATTTCAAAACTAATTATGCAAGTGGGTTGAGGGAACACTATTTACAAAACCAAATTCCAAACCAAAATCATCAAATTAGGGGAATGCCTTAACCCCCTTTCCAATTCCCACACCCATGCACCCAATTAGTTCAAAACCATTAATAAAGCACAAACAATGCATGTATGCTCATGGGAGTTGAATTCAAGTAACATTCATTCCAAAACCCTCAAATCCATATTCATAAACCACAATTAAATCATGTAAGTAACCGTTTAAACACATTATTTCAATAAAAATAAGCTTTGGGGAAGAGTAACATACCTGAGATATCAATAAGTACGGAGAGAAAACCCTTTGATTCTCTAATTGCCAATTCTTTGGAAACCCCAGGTGTTCTTGACTTAGGAATTTAAGAGAGAAGAGAGTATGTTTTTGATTGTTAAAAGTTATGGAAACAACCCTCTTTAGGTATTTTATTAACTTGGGTCCTAAGTGGAGAAGGAGGGAAATGATAGGAATGGCCCTACTTAAAAGTTCAAAAAAGTCACACAGTCGTTACGGGTCACCTTACGTCTCGTGACGTCTACTTACGAGTCATAGTCTACTTACGAGTCATCTCCACTACTTGTAGTCTGAGCAGTAGCTCAAGGACTCCTCATTATTGAACCTATGAGTAACACACTATGACTTGTGAGGTGTCACTGTGACACGTACGGTCCTAGTTGTGGTCAATGCCGAAACATCAGTCACCTTTACTTGTTTGGCTATGAGGAGAACTATACAACTTGTTTAGAGACTTAGCGACTCATTGAGTCTAGTCATATTCAAAATAAAAACCTTGAGAAACTTCAGTAGTAAACTTACGATTGGGGTCCTACATCTCGTATAGTGACCTTATGACTCGTAAGGTAAGTAATAGTTAGGGAAGTGAGTTCAAAAACTTAGGAATTTTTTGAGCCAAAAATTTGGGGTGTTACACTCTCCCCTCCTAGGATCATTCATCCCCAAATGAAGAGTTAAGGCATCCATTAGCATGATTTAACACAGAAATGAAACATTAATTACCTTTAACAAAGACAGAAAATAAAGATATAAATGAATACACATAACTTAAGCACGATTATCCAAAGCTGGAAACAAGAATGGATATTTGGACATCATGTTTTTTTCAGCTTCCTAAGTAACTTCTTCAACCTTATGATTCCTCTATAGAACCTTCACTAAAGCCACATCCTTAGTCCTTTAATAACAGACTTTCCTATACAAAATCTCAATCAGGACTTCCTCATAAGACAAGGAGTCCAAAACCCCAACACTTCCTAAGGAACAAGCAAGGAAGAATCACCCACATAATTCTTCAACATCAAAACATGGAACACTGCATGGACAAAAACTAGACTCGTAGGCAACTCTAACTCACAATCCATATTGCCCATTCTTCTCAAGATCAAGTACGAGCCCACATAATAGGGGATGAGCTTTCCCTTCTTTCAAAACCTCATCACCTCTTTCACGAGAGATACCTTCAAGAACACCTAATCACAAATGTCGAATACCAACTCCTTATGCTACATATCCTTATAGGACTTTTGGCAATTTTGGTTGTCTTTAGATCCCTAATCAACTTTAGCTTCACCATGGCCTGATAAATTAATTCAAGACCAAACAATATAGGTTCACCAACTTCCAACCACCTAATAGGAGAATAATATATCCTACCACAAACTCTATGAGAGGAAGATGGTCTACCTAACTACCACAAAAGTTAATGACGCAGGCCCTTAGTATATTTTTGAAAGTCTAAATGGTCCTCTCCTCTTTTCCATCCATTTGAGGATGGAAAATAATGCAAAGGTTTACCTTAGTTCCCAAACCCCTCTGAAATGAGTGCAACAAGAACTGCGTGCCTCAATCATATATAATAGAAATCGGCATGCCATGAACCTTGATGATCTACTGAATACAAAAATTAGAGATCTTCTGAATAAAAAGCTTTGCATAATCCTCTACAGAATAATTAGGCCTCACTGAAAAAAAGTGAGAGAACTTAGTCATCCAATCCATGATGACCCAATTTAAATCAAACTGACTTCAAGATCGAAAAAAAGCAGTAACAACGTCCATGTTAATTACTTCCCATTTTCAGACGGGAAACTCAATATCTTGAGATAAACCACCAGGCCTTAAGTGCTGCACCTTCACTTGCTGACAAACCATACACTTGGCCTTATAATTAGCCATATCCCTCTTTATATTATTCCGCCAATAGATCTATTTCAAATCATGGTACATTTTTGTCGAACAAGGACGGACAGTGTACCTTGACTCATGATCCTTATCCAAGATCCTTTATCAAAGCCCATCAACATCAGGAAATTATAATCTACCTTGGTAACTCAAGATACCATCTCCACTAGTATTAAAAGCCATATCCTTTGTTGACCCATATTATCCATAATCTGCATAGAGATAGAATCCTGAGCCTGCTTTTCTTTTACCTCAGCACCAAGATATGACTTCACCACTTTTTGCACAACCACACCTCTATTCTTAGAGTCTAAAAGATGAACTCCAAGATTAGCCAAGGGGTGAAATCCTTCACGAAACCTCGCTTCACTTCATCAACATAAGATAATCTTCCCATAGAAAACATGCTAAGAGCACCAACAGCCATATTAACTTTACCTGGGTGATAATAAAGGCACATGTCATAATCCTTAAGTAACTCAAGCCATATCCTTTGGCTGAGATACAACTCTTTCTGGGTGAACACATACTGCAAGCTCTTATGGTCAGAATATATGTCAACATGAACTCTATAAAAGTAATGGCACAAAATCATCAAGAAAAAACCATAACCAACAACTCCAAATCATAAGTCGGATAATTCTTCTCATACACCTTAAGCTTCCTAGATGCATACGCCACAACCTTACCATGCTTCATTAGCACACAAACCTGTCCCATATAGGACATATCATAATTAACAACAAAACTATTAGTACCCTCAGGTAGGGTTAAAATTAGAGCTGAAGTTAACTTATCCATTTCACCTTTTTTTCTTAGTCAATGGAGTGGCGATCGAAGAGAAAATCATCATAAACCTCCTATAATACCCAACTAAACTTGAGAGGCTTTGAATATCGATTGGAGTCCTAGGCCTAGGCCACTTCTGAACTGCCTCAACTTTTTGTGGATCTACTATGATCCCCTCACTAAAAATTACATGACCAAGGAAGGTCACAACATTCAACCAAACCTCATAATTTGAGAACTTTGCATATAATGACTGATCCGTAAGAGTCTGTAACACTATACGAAGGTGGTTGACATTATCCTCCTAAATTTTAGAGTATACCAAGATGTCATCAATAAACACAATGACAAATAAGTCTAGAAACTGATGGAATACCTAGTTCATAAGATCCATAAATATTGCTGAGTATTAGTCAATCAAAAAGACATGACTACGAGCTCGTAATGGACATATCGAGTACAAAAAATAGTTTGAAGGATATCCACATCCCTAATCTTTAGTAGATAATAACTAACCAAAGATCTATCTTAGAAAAACATCTAGCACCCTGAAGCTGGTAAAACATGTCATCAATCCTAGAAAGAGGATACTTATTCCTTACAGCTACTTTATTCAACTGCCGATAGTCTATACACATTCGAAGGGACCTATCCTTCTTATTCATGAAAAGCACAGGAGAACCCTTCAGATAAACACTAGGGAAAATAAAACCCTTATCAAGAAGATGTTTCAATTGCTCTTTTAACTCTTTCAACTTAGTTTAAGTCATTCTATATGAAGGGATAGAGATAGGATGGGTATCCAAAAAAAGTCAATCCCAAATCTATTTCCTTATCTGGAGGAATACCAAGAAGATCATTAGGGAATATTTTAGGAAACTCGTTGACAACAAGGACAGATTTCAAAGAAGGGCCTAAAAAGCAACATATTTAACCTATACTAGATGATATAAAAACCACTTGGAAATTAATTTTTGGGCTCTAGGATGAGAAATAAACCTACCTTTAGGTTCTAAAGAACTACTTTCCCACTTAATAACAGGTTCATTAGGGAATTAGAAACTAACCCTTTGGTTCTACAATTAAGAAATTCAAGCACGAATGGAGAAAATTCTTTCCCCAATATCACATCAAAATCTAACATATGCAACTCTATTAGATCCACCAATGTCTTTCTACCATAGATAGATACCACAAAACCTTTATACACCATTTGAGCCACAATAGAGTCACCCACTGGGTAGATGTAAAAAAAGGATTAGAAATACACTAAGGATGAAAACTAAAATAAATAGCCATATAAGAAAGAGTAGAACCCAAATCAAGTAAGCAATACATGCCATGAGATAAGAGTTATAACATACTAGTAAAAATATCAGGAAAAGCCTCATATTCCTAATGGGTAGAAAAAGAGCATACAAATGATTCCAAATAGTATTGGTACCAAAAGTAGCACCCTTCAGTGCTAGAGCTAAAGATGTAGCAACTGAAATGTTATTTGCTACAGTAGTGACATCACCTTTCAGGTAGTTTCTCTGAATATGGCTAGGTTGGCCATATCTAAAGCACTTATTTCTTACCTCATTACAAAAACCATAGTGTAACCATTCATAAAATCTGCAAAGAAGATATGATACAGCTGACTGGGCCCCATTAGACTAAGATTGGGAACCTTGTGCCTTAAACCCACTATTGCTCTAAAATACTGATCACCATATGGCTTAGGATATAAAGCACTAACTATAGAATAAGAACCAAAATTTCCCCACTTCTTCTTAGAGTACTGGCTGCAATCTCTAAACGTATTCTGTTAGCCCCTACCTTACTCAGAATACCTTAATTTCTTACTTTGTCTCTCCCCTATGTTTCCTTGTTTGTTTTTCTCATCTTTAACCTACTGTATATACACCACAAGCCTAGAGATATACATATTATTTTTCAGCAAGACGACCTTAGACACTAACACCATGTCCCGTGACAAGCCTAAAGAAAACTGCCTTATCTTAGCCCGTATAAAAGACACCAACTCTGGAGCATAATGAGATAATTTATGGAATTTTAAGGCATACTCCTTCACAATCATTCTTGCTTACTTCAAATTCACAAACTCCTCAACCTTCACTTTTCTCAACTCTTGAGGAAAGAAGTAATTAAGAAAAGTACCAAAAAAGTCATCCCACATAGCTAGCTCAACGTCACCTCCTCTCAATTGTTCCCACTCCTCATACCATTGATACGTCATATCCTTTAACTGATATACAACAAAATCTAGACCCTTAGAGTCAGAAGCATACATCACTCAAAGAATTTTTTCTATCTTATCTATGAAACCTTGAGGATCCTCCTCAACCTTAGAACCAATAAAAGTTGGAGGACTCAAACTCATGAACTGACTAACCATTGTGGCCTAAAAAAAGAGTGGTAGGAGCAACACGCTCAGAATGACATGGCTAGGAGGCCACCAATTGAATAAGCAAATAAATTAACTAGAGAATCTTAGCATTAGACACATCACCTTGAGGCATCAGGGCAAAAGTACCATCAACCCGAGGAGGAATAGTAGGGATCGGTGGAACTCCACAGGGGTAATCCGAAGAAGGGACCTTAGACCGGGTCTATACCCTATAAGCAAGATGGGTTTTATCTATGTTGTCCTCAACTAGAATAGAGGAATTTCCATGAGCATCAGACCTTTGGGGAGGCAAGATATGAAATACGAACAAATGGAATTAGAGGCGATTTCAACATTCTAAACTCTACCACCCAAAAATAGAATACAAGAAAGGAAAACATTCTTAAATGCCTCGTAGTGAAACACCCTGGGTTTTGGCCCTTTGAAATTTCTTGAGCTTTAAGCTCACTGTCCTATTGAGACCTAACCACACGAGTCATATGTTATTGGTATAGGATGGTGTCCCTATTTATTAGTTGTCCAGTGGATGGTGGTTGGGTTTCTATCTAGTTAAAGACTTGGTGGTACGGGTAGTTAGCTATGGTTACAGGTCATTAGGGTGATCCTTAATCAAATTAGAAACTTAGGGACTTGACTTGGATTTGAGTATGAGTGGATCATTAAAAGTTGTGAGGATAGGTTGAAAGTTGTAGGGTTGAGTAGTATGTACTACAATGTCCAGTCCCTTGGATTCTGTTTTGGATACGGCTAGACCATACGAGTCATATGATCCAATAATAAATGGGGTCATACAGTCATATGGTGGATAGTGTATGGTGGTCCAACACACTATATTAGTGATGACTCATGGGTATGAGTCGTGTGTTTTGGTCATAAGTCAAGGGGGTTGACTTATAACCACTTGCGACATTGTTGCAATTTTAAGCTAGGGGCACTTTAGATATTTCCCACTTAACACTTTTTGGAGATTTATTCCATACTTTACATGATTAAAGATCCTTTTTTCTTTCTCAAAATCCTCTCAAGAAAAAATTAGCTAGGGTTTCTCTAAAGTGGTCATCTAAGTGCTTAAGGATTAATTTCTCTCTGTGAATGTTTGCAATTCAGGTATGTGACTCTTCCCACATTATTATTTAACTAAAGTCATATGTTTTAATGTATGGTTTTTATGGTTTGGTTATGGTTTTGAAATAAAGGTTGGATTATTTATTATTAATAGATCAATATTATTTCTCATGGTTTAATTATGGCTTCCTTATTTTAATTATGGTTTTGCACAAATGGATGAATGGGAATGGTGATTTAATTAAGGGGTGATGGTTGAATTCTAAATTGGATGATTTTGGTTTTGATAATGGCATGACCTCAACCTATTTGTGAAATTGTCAAAGAGAATGATTTTGTTACATACTTTAACTATTCTTGGAACCCTTACATAGTATAAATGGTGCATGGAACATGAATTGGTTTTAGTTGGTTTCAATGGTTTTAGAAAGATCTTGGTGTCCATGGTTTGATTATAAATGGTTTTGGTTTAATTGGAAATGATGGAGTCTAATTTGGTTTAATGGTTTATATAACATACGGTAATAGAATTGCAAGCTTAAATTTTGGTTTGATGATACCAATGGTTAATGCCTAATTAAAAAACTCCTTGTAAATGGTTGTGATTGTGTAAATGATTTAATATGGGTTAAAAGGGGGCTGATTAGCAAAACCATAGAAGGTGGGGGTCCTGGGAGACTGACACTGGAAATTCACATTTGTCGATACGAGGTTGGTCTTGGTGACCGTGTGCTTAATGTCATACTTTATATCATAGACATATACTAGGCATGTCAGGTTTCTTTCTCCGACCATGTAGCTAACACGCACTAGGGCCCTTTCAGCAGTAGGAGATGGACCCATGTAGCCTGTGGGTGTTTTTAGGATGTCAAATATACACAACCCAGGTTAAGGTTTTGAATGCTTGCTAAACCTTGTTCCATATCCCTGTATGATATATACACATATCTATATGATTGTATATGGTAATTTTTTTTAGTTTTGAATGATGGAATTATTTTACCTTTAAGTTACATGCTAGAGTTCACTCTGCTAACCATCTTTGAGAGTTGTATCCCCATGCAATGCAGGAACCTGCTATACTACCATTCCTCCTACTCAGTGACTTGGATTTGGGGACATCGTTGAGTCAAATTAAAGTGATGAGCTTCTATATTCTGGAAGACCCCATTTTATGCTATGGACATCTTTTCATTATTGTAATTTCTTTGGCTTTACTTTTTGCTATGGTTGGAGGTGTCCCAACCGGATGTTCATTTATTCTAGTTAGAGGTTTTGTCAAACTACTATAGGAATGGGCGGTGTCGGTATTAGTGTTATCATTTGTATTGGTATTTGTTGGATATTTTTTGTGATTGGATTGTCATGGTTATAGACTTGCTTTATTTTCATATATTATTATTGATTTATATTGTTATATGCTAAGAATTCATCAAACATAGGGGTAGAGTGGTTGATAGTAGGGTATTGGGGGTGGTTTTCGGTCCTGGTTGGACTTGACATGCCTGACTCAACTAGTCCCTAGTTTGGCTCATGTCACGTAGCCTCTCCCTTATAAGTGTGGCGCGCTACACACCCATAAATGAGATTTTACTCAACACGACTTTGTGGACACCCAATTAACCATAAACCTATGGCACAGATACCAACTTTCTCATGATTCAAACTAGGTCTTAGTTGTGACGGGTATCTCAAGTATGCCAAAGACCGGAGACCAACCCCTTTACCCTAGCCAACTAGAACACAATAAAACTAGTAGTGAATGAATCCAAATATATAATAAGATAGATGAATATTTAATTATAGATGAGTACTAAGTTATACAACAACAATCCTGATCCACAATATCTATAAAGCCTCTACTATCTAAAAATAACATAAGTTAGGACATGCCCTTGATGATAGCCAATGAAACCATGAAAAATAGTCAATCTCACAAAATAAACCAAGAAGTAACAACCTTCTAGATGAAAGAGGCTCACCACTTCAAGCTAGCTCATGAACAATCCAAGATCACCTATCACTACATAGAAAAAGCAAAAGTTTCTCTGATTCTTGTATTGCATGGGGATATAGTGCTCGAAGATGGTCTGCGGGTTGAGCGGTAGCATGTACTTCAGGATATGGACAAAAAAAATTCAATTCAAAATCTAGTCCAAACTTAGTATATATATATTTACATACATGCATGAATACATATATGTATATATCTATAAAATACTGAGATAGGGGACAAGGCTTAGTATGCAAGTAAAATATTAGCCTGGACTATGTAACTCAACCATCATAAAAATACCCATGAGCTATATGGGTCCATCCCCCAACTGAAAGGACCCTGTGTGTGTTAGCTACACAAACTAGAGGTATCAAGAAAGAATAGGGAATGCCCTGACCCCATGGCAATCCAAGATACAAATATATGTATAAAGTGTGTCATATGCACACAGTCATCATGACCAACCCTTATGCTGGAAAACATAAGCTTCTAGTATTAGTCCACTCGGGACATCCACCTTCATGACTTAGCTACACAACCCCCTTTAAGCCTATATTAAGACAAGTTTCACATAACCCATCTATTTAACCAAGGAATTATCCATTAAGGCACACCATAGGTATCGTCATACCCTTATGGTTGGAAGCTTATAATTATGCCATTACAATTCCATTAACGTGGGAAATGCCACAAACTCCTTTCTTAATTAAATTAATATAGGGAATGCCAAACCCCTTTTGGTTTATCAATTTATACTAGGGGAATGCCTCAACCCCCTAGCTTCCAATTTTAAAATTGAAGGTTTGCCAACAAAGCCTTCATAATCTATGTTTATCCATTTAACCATTTATTCAATGTAATAACTTAGGTGAGTAAGTCAAACTATTTGAAAAATCTTATTTCAAAGCCAATTGTGCGAATGGGTTGAGGGAACACTATTTACAAAACCAAATTCCAAACCAAAATCATCAAATTTGGGGAATGCTTCAATCCCGTTTCCAATTCCCACACCCATGCACCCAATTAGTTCAAAATCGTTGATAAAGAACAAACAATTCATTTAAGATCATGAGAGTTCAATTCAAGTAATATTTATTCCAAAACCCTCAAACCCATATTCATAAACAATAATTAAATCACGTGAGTAACCATTTAAACACATGATTTCAATAAAAATAAGCTTTGGATAAAAGTAACATGCCTGAGATATCAATAAGTAACAGAGAAATCAACCGTTTGATTCTCTAATTGCCAATTCCTTGGAAACCCTAGGTGTTCTTGACTTAGGAATTTGAGAGAAAAGAGATTATTTTTTTGATTGTTAAAGTGATAGAAACAACCCTCTTTAGGTATTTTATGGACGTGGGTCCTAAGTGAGAAAGGAGAGAAATGATATTAATGGCCCCACTTAAAAGTGTAGAAAAAGTTGCTCAGTCATCACGGGTCACCTTATGACTCATGACGTCTGGTTACAAGTTATCTCCACTACTTATATTTTGAGCAGTATCTCAAGGAATCCTCATTATTGACCCTATGAGTCACACACTATGACTCGTGAGGTGTCACTCGACATGTAGGGTCCTAGTCGTGGTCAAGGCAGAAACATCAGTTAGCTTTACTAGTTTTGCTATAAGGAGAACTATACGAATTGTTTAGAGACTTTGAGACTCATTGAGTCTAGTCATACTCAAAAAAGACACCTTGGGAAACTTCACTGGTCACCCTACGATTGGGTTCCTATAACCCATATGATGACATTGCGACTCATAAGGTATGTCATAGTCAGGGCAGTGAGTTCAAAAACTCATGAAATTTTCAGGGCCAAAAAGCTGGGGTGTTATAATATCCCAAGAAGAACTCATAGTAAGAAAACCTTTTAAATTGCCTATCCACCAAAGTTTAAAATTGGATGAATCTTTAGAGGGAGGTTTTATGTTAAAAATTATTTACTCTATCATTAATAAGTGGTAGTTTTGCCACTTATTTATATCTCTTTTCTCATGATTTTGTGTTGTTAATTCCTAATATGAGGCTAATTATCTTTTGAATGATGTTTATTTCAGATCCTTTGGGTTTATAAATAGTTTTGATGAAAAAAAGTTTAAATAAAAATAAAAGTGACCTTTAATGATGCATGGAAATATGGCATGGATCTATGTGGTCATATACTCCAGCATCTTACCATATGGCCCTATATATGAGAGGTTATCTCAACTAACCCTTAAGATGTGGACTTATATGTATGGCATGTGTCCATGTACGCTCAAATTTTCTAGCTTTGTATTGAATATTTAGGTGCAGATAAATTCATACTTGGATATTGTAGTTAGGCATAATGCAATATTTATCATTTGAATTTGGATTTTGATATTATTTTATGCTTTTGTATTAATTAATTACACTTTAATCTATAAATATATTTTTATGTGTAAATTAACCTATTGTTTTAATTGATTTTCGAAGGGGATAACTTGAGGACTCACCCATTTACTTTGATTAAACTTGAAAGAGTTAACTGAGGTAAAAAAAGTTAATTTAGCATGATCTGGAATATATGACCCACCAAGTTGGGTAAAATATATTACTAATGATTGCGTACATTATTTCTAAGGTGTATTTGTTCATAATAAAAAATAGTGCTCTAAAGGGCCATCTTAATTACCCCAGAGATGCAGACCCATATACGGGGAATGTGGTTGTGTGCACCCACATATAAGGGGGCATCTCATCTTACAAAAACACTAAAATCTTGCAAAACTTTGACATGTGGACTCATATGTGGGGACATTTCACCACGTATGCTAGCGCTAGTATGTGCTAGATACAGTTGCATTTTAATAATGATTTATTACCCATCTTCTAGCTATAAAAGGAATTTTTCAAATCTAAAATATTATCTTGGAAGTATTTCTCAATCTTGGAGACTAGGATTCATGACTCAACATCCTTTAAGTAAAGATTTGGAAGCTTTGTAGTGAATATTTCTTAATGCTTTCTTCATGTTTGTATATAATATTTGGGTCTAGATAAATTCATACTTGGATATTGTAGTTAGACATAATAGAATATTTAAGTTTTGAATTCGGGTTTTGATTCTATCAAATACTTTTGTATTGATTGATTACTCTTTGATTTATGAATGACATTTTCTTATCTAAATTAATCTCTTGCTTATTTTACCATCTTTTGTCTTATAATTGTTCTATTTTTAGCGTTGTATTGAGCTTAACTGATATGATTTATGCTTATATTTCATGATTTGCTTATATTGGAGTGTATTGAGGTATTTAGAGCTTAAACAAGAAGAAGAAGAAGAAGAAGAGAATCAAGGAACCAATAGAAATCAAGGAAGAATCTACATCGTAATGCATTGCTAAACAAGTGCGAAAGGGGAATAAATTATTATTCCTTGCACCACTAATCTAAAGAAAATAGTGGTAGGGATTTGTGCTGCTATCAGGAAAGGATTGTGCCACTCACCCAAAGCAAGGAGCGACACAAGTTAAGCGAATTCTCTGAATTTTAGGTTGTTCCTTGTGCCAAAGCTCTGCTTTTGGACTGTAGAATGAATTGAAATTGATCCCAACCTAATTGGGATTATTTTTTAACATTGTAAGGGTTCTAAAATTTTATATAAACCCCCTCCATATGTTTTTATGAGGGAGAACTGATTTGGGAAAGGCAATGGCTAGGGAAAATCTTAATAACAAGGTTTAATTTATTTTCTTTATTTTATTTTCGACTTTTAACTTGTAAACTCATGAAATCTCTTCTTCCAAAGAGATTCATGGGTAGCTAAATGTAAGACCTCACAAAATGCTAATATTAACTTAGTCCCTTAAAGCTTGATAAGGGGTCCCACCTTAGAAAAAATTCAGCTAAGTATTCATACTTAGAGTTATTTTAGCCTTCGTAAGTCGGAGATCCCTTTTCATGACCCTTATGACCTTTCAATATAAATTTGTAGGTTAATTCATGATCAAGGATGTCAGTAGCTATTCATAGATAAGTTTTGGATTTTTTAGACTTTGTTTGAGGCATGTTTGGAAGTCCGAACTAGTGGATCGATGTGATCTCGATGCACCGCATCACCCATTGCGTCAATGAGTATTTTCCCTAGCTCCAAGTGCAAATTCTACTGAGTTGATGTAGACTTGATACGGTGTGTCCACCATAGTGTCAAACCCATCGACACGATACATCGGTCTGTGCATCTCTGGGTATGTTTTTTAGTAATTAAAACAGTGTCTAGAGAGGTATTTGGGACATTTCCCCATTTCAAAGTACACCATAAAATACAAAATTCATCCCTTACAAAGAAAATTACATTTTTCTCTCTCAAAATAATTCAAGAACAAATCCAAGGGCTATCAACCCAAGATTCAATTCCCAAGGATTGCACCACCAATCTTCAAGAATCTACGCATTGAGGTATGTCAAGTGTTCATCCAAGGGTTTCCTTCCACCCTTGGAGTTCAAGAAACCCTTTTTACTACAAGTTCATATGTTTGATGAATTTCATGGTTGGGTTTGAATATGATCCTGATTTCCATATTAATGGAGTTCCGAATTCATGATTGGTTGCAAGCTTTGTATAAGATTATTTATTATATGTGTTTGAATCATAAGAATTCATGTTAAAACCTTTCAATTATAAATTTGGTATTTGTAATTGTAATTCCCCCATGTTGTTTAGTATTTTGTGCATATACTATGCCGTCCAAGTGTTTGGTGGATTGTTCATATGAGTTGAATAGTTAAGCCCCAACATATTAGCATGTATACAAGTTCATGTTATGCAAGTGTTTGTCAAAATGCTTCAATGAATGCATGCTGATCAAGTGATTAGTTATCATGTGTAAAGATTGTGCTATGTCTTATTATCTATGCTATCACGTCCTGGGGTTATTTAATACCCAAAAATCTAGCTGTTTACCTAGAGCTGTAGTAGCTATAGAATAAACTGGGAGTATTATGATAAGTACAGAACCTGGTATAGTTCATTCAGTTAAAGAATTTAGTAGTATTTCATCAATTAGCGGAATCTAGGGAACTCCGTTTAGTTCAGTTAGACAGTATGAATCAATAACGGATCAGTACAACCTAGCACAGTTTAGAATTCAGTCTAGTGACTATTTTGTTGGGAGTAGGATTCAACACTGAGTGAACCCAAGGATGGGGACTCACCTTCCAACAGAAGGTGTGATCCTTAGAAGTAGTCCTTGTGTTCCAGAACTACGTAGCCAGCATAGGTTAAGAAATCAACCTACTAGTTGAAGGTACCACCATTCTCAATCAGAGAACCTGCCAGATGAGTGTGACTTAGGTTTTTTGTACCCATGGCACGATACTGAAACCCATCTAATTGGGGTAACAGGTTAGACCCCAATCCATTCAAAAAAGGTCATGTTAGTTAGATGATTACCTTCCATAATCTCGGTTTCAATCGTCAGAATAGAACTTAGCTTAGTTCTACAGAAATCAAGACTGTTAGACACAGTAACTCAATTTAGTATGAAACTTAGAATAGTTCCACTAAATCAGGACTGTCAGATACAGTTACTCAGTTAATAGTAATACAGTATCAGTAATCCCAGATATCAGTAAACCAGTGATTCTGAATGCAGTATCAGTGTTACTAGGACCTTAGTTATAATTTACATATTTTTTATATGCACTCTTATTTAGTCACATTTATGTTATTCAGTTAGTAATTTTCATGAATATAAACCCATGCCTCTCAGCCTATGTAACTCCACGAATCTAGTATCTGAAATGCTACACGGTGCTCATGACCCCAAAGGACCACAAGCTAACCCATGACTGATATTTGTACCTGAACACTGCATAATATACTATATACATGTGGAAATAAAGGCTGAAAGGCCATAAGGTTCAAAATAAGACATAATATCTGATAAAATATAACATCTAGGTGGGGTATCAAATACCCAAAACAAGTAAAATAAATTATCTGAACATGATAGTCTGAAAAGACTTTAACTGTCTAAGTAACGAGTTGATGGGATATGTCCCCAGCTAACTCTATCTATTGAAAGCTAAACTAAATATTGAAATAACTAATAATATCATCCTCGAATAATGAGGACTAATTTCTAAATCTGGCTGCTACTGATGCTCTAGAGCTCGTACTTCTGAACCTATGGTATAAAACACCATAGCATAAATACATTAGTACGATTGAATATACTGGTATGCATATGAGGTAGGCTGAATGCAAAGGGTTCACATGTATGAACTATACTAACTGATTGAATAACATGAATGTGATAATACATACATGAATACATAATAACTGTAACTGAGTTTGTTAAAACATGATTACTAAGCCTGAGTACTGATAACATGAGAGAGTGATAACTATATAAATAAAATAACTGATACTGAGCAACTGTATCTGATAGTCTAGGTTCTGATGGAACTAGCTAAGTTCCGTGCTTTTTTGAGTTGACTATATCTGACAGTCCTAAATTCTGTAGAACTATCTGAGTTCTATTATTAAGACTGAAAGACTGTATCTGACAGTCCTGATTCTATAACTGAAATTGTAGGAACTAGCTATCTAACCAATATGCCCCAAATAATGCATTATAGCTGAGTTGGGGTCTAATCTGTAACCCCAATTAGAAGGGTGTCAATACCGCACCACTGGTAAGGAAAATCTATAAGCAATCATCATATAACAGGTAACTATAGTGAGAATGGTAGGAACCCTTATATAACAGGTTAAGCCAACTTATCTACCCTCATATAATAGGCTATGATATCTCAACCTACACTGACTACAAAGTTTAGGAACACAAGGATTGCTTCTAATATTCTTGGCAAGGGGTTCAATAGATCAAGTGTGTCCTCATGGAGAGTCCTTATTTTATTTGTAAAGAAGAAAGATGGTTCGATGTGGATGTGTATTGATTATAGGCAACTTAACAAGGTAAATATGAAAAACCATTATACTATGCCTTATATTGATGACTTGTTTTACCAGCTTTAGGGTATAACTATATTTTTTAAGATAGATTTGAGTCCCGATTATCATTAGTTGAGGATTTGGGTTGAGGATGTCCCAAAGAAAACCTTTAGGACCTGCTATGGTCACTATGAATTTTTGGTGCTGTCTTTTAGGTTGACTAATGCCCCAGCTGTATTTATAGACTTTATGAAATGTGTGTTTAGAACTTATCTAGACGCCTTTGTTATTGTGTTCATTGATGATATTCTTATGTACTCAAGGAGTAGTAAGGAGCATGTGCAGTATTTGAGGGTTGTGCTGCTAGTTTTGCGAGAGCATGTGATTTTTGCCAAGTTCTTCAAGTGTGAGTTTTGGCTTTAGTCAGTGTCTTTTCTAGGACACGTGGTCTACAAGGCAGGTATTATGGTAGAGCCGACTAAGATTTCAGTAATTCATGATTGGGTTAGACCTACATCTCCGACTGAGGGTCATAATTTTATTGGTTTGGCTGGTTATTATAGCACTTTGTTGAGAGTTTTTCAGTCCCTATGACTAGATTGACCGAGAATAAAGTTCCTTTTCGATGGTTCGAGGAGTGTGATTTGAGCTTTGGATAGCTCAAGGATTGTCTCACTTTAGCCCTAGTTTTAGCTCTTCTAGTCGAGAATGAGGGATTCATAGTTTTTTGTGATACTTATGGTGTTGTTCTTTATTGTGTTTTGATATAGCAGGGTCGTGTCATTGTCCATGCTTCTAGACAACTTAAGGTTTATGACCGTAACTACCATACCCATGATTTAGAGCCAGCGATAGTAGTTTTCATGCTTAATATTTAGAGGTATAACTTATATGGTGTGCGTTGTGAGATTCTCATCAATTATTATAGTCTTCAATATCTTATAACCCAACGAGAGCTTAATCCTCTCCAACGTAAGTGGATGGAGTTTCTAAAGGACAAAAATATTTCTATTTTGTATCATCCGAGTAAGGCAAATATGGTGGAGGATGCCTTGAGTCGCAAGGAAGTGAGTATGGGTAGTTTGGTGTGCATATCTATTTCTTAAAGGCCTTTGTCATGGGACATCCAGGCCTTAGACAATTTGATGGATTGCCTCAATATTTTAGATCTTGCAAGAATTTTCGCTTGTGTTGAGGTGAGGTCCTCACTAGTTGAGCAGTTTTATGATCATCAGTTTGAGGATAATAAGTTATGCATTCTCCATGATCAGGTAGTGAGTGGTGAGTTTGGAAAAGATACCACAAATTCTGAGAGGGTCTTTAAATTTGGGGTCATATTTGTGTTTTGCGACTTAATTAATTTATTCAGTCAATTCTGCATGAGGTTCACAGCTCTAGATATTCTATTTATCCTTGTACAACCAAGATGTATAGAGGCTTGAGAAAGCTTTATTAGTGAGATGGTATACAGAGAATGTGGTAAATTTTGTGGCTCGTTGCCTATGTTGTCAGTAGGTTAAGGTAGAGCATCTGCATCCTGGCAGATTAACTCAGAGATTGTCCATTCCTGAGTAGAAATAGGAAAGGATTACCATAGACTTTATTAATGGTTGCCTCTTACTTCCCGTGGTCATGACGGTATTTGGGTTATTATGGATTATTTGACCTAGTCAACATATTTCATTCCTATTTAGATGACCTTTAGTCCTGAGAGATTAGCCTAGATTTATGTTCTATAGATAGTTCATTTGCATGGATTCCCTATATCTATCATATTAGACCATCGTTTTGTGTTTACTTCGCAATTTTGGAGAGCATTTTAGGAGAAAGTGGGTACTCGAGTAGATTTGAGTACAACTTTTCATTCAAAGACAGACGATCATTTCAAGTGGACTATTTAGGTGCTTGAGGATATGCTTCAGGATGTGTTATGGACTTTGGAGGTCAATGGGATCAACACTTAACATTGATAGAGTTCCCTTATAATAATAATTATTATTCCAGTATTGAGATGGTGCCTTATAAGGCTTTATATGGTAGGAGATATTGGTTTTCTGTAGAATGGTTTGAGACTTCTGAGATTAGACCCTATGGTACAAATTTGCTTCGGGACTTGTTGGATAGAGTTGGGGTGTTTCAAGAGAGATGAGAGTATCCTATAGTACACAGAAGGCCTATGCTAACCATAGACTCCGTACCTTTTGATACCGAGTTAATGATAGTGTGTTTATTTGTATTTCACCTATGAGAGGTTTGATGAGATTTGGGAGAAAGGCTAAGCTTAGCCCTTGCTATATTGTTCCTTTTGAAATTCTCCATATAGTTGGCGAGGTAGCTTATGAGTTTGATTTACCTCTAAGCTTTTCTGCCGTTCATCTAGTTTTCCATGTCTCTATGTTGCATAAGTATATTCCTGATCCTTCTCATGTACTTAGATGGGACTCGGTCCAGTTGGACGATCAGTTGACCTTTGTGGAGAAACCCGTGTTGATTTTGGCTAGTGATGTGAGGCGACTGTGAACTAGGGAGATTCTGATAGTCAAGGTTCAGTAGAGGCATCACCCAGTAGAGGAGGCTAATTGGGAAATCAAGAGTGACATGCAGTCCTATTACCTTTATTTGTTCGAGACTTCAGGTATTTTCTCGTCTTTAACTCTTGGGGATAAAAGTTTCTTGGTAGTGGATGCTGTAATGAACCTTTAGGTCATTGTCTTTATCTTACTTATTTTGCCAATAGAGCTTTTCCATAGCCACCCAAGTCATTAGTGACTTTTAAAAACTGATAGATCAATTACTTGACAATTCATATAGTTTTTAGAACCACTTTCTCAATTTGAAGTCTTCGTTGGAACTAATCAATCACCAAGTGAAAAATCTAGTAAAACAACCTTAAATGCAAAATTTGACTTTTCCAATGCATTTGTAATGTCAAAATCTATGTGGTTACATATTTTATTTTCTCAAAATAGACTTTGGATGCATCTCAAGCCATTGGCCAAAGCCCAAAACTAAGTTCCAAGCTTCAATCATGCCTGACATAGCAAGAGACGCCTCAACCGCGGAGGTCTAGGCGTGAATGCAGTGCCCTAACTATGGCAAGGCGAAGGGTGCGGCCACGCTACTTGAGACCTAGATGGAACCTATTTAAGGGTTGTCTTGCCCTAAATTTTTGCCATTTTGTGCCTCCCCCTTAATCTACAAACTCTAATAGAGTATAAGATCTTGCAAGTGAGTCTTGTGGTTTGATTAGGAGCTTAAACAACTTGTGGAATCGAATCTTGCTACAAACCAAAGGTAAGATTCCTTCTAGTAAGTGTTAAATTCTTGATTTCTAGACCTAAATCCCCTACGTCTTTGAGTCTCAGTTATAGAAATAAATGTGATTGATTTACTCAAATTTCTAAAGGGTTATAACTTACTAATAATATTTGAACAATGGGTTGGTCTCGAAACTCATTTTTGAAGGTCGAACCCACTTGGGGGTTTGTTGTAATTTTTGAACCCATGGCATAATGGTGCCATAATAGGTATTGTTATTCTTGTTAAAATGATTAGATTGTTGTGTTAATATCTTGGCTCATGGATAAAGAGGCTTCAAGAAAAGGAAAGGCAAAGATTATTGTTTGTGAGTTTCCTGGACTCAAGGTAGGTTAGGATTGTTGGTATATTGAGCATGATTATAGTATAATTGTTAATATCTTGTGAGATTGTATGGGTTTTAGATGATAAATGGTTGAATGATAATATTTGGGATTAGTTGACTCTTATAAGTTATTTAATTTGCAAAGGGTAATGCTTGACCCTTAGCCAGGAACCTTGGATAGGTCTACTAGTAGTCTCATAAATAGTAGGAGAACACTTTAGTTGCTCTAATAGATGAGAATGATGTTTCAACTTAACCTTTCTTAACTTTAAGGGTATGTTGACCAAGATATTACTTATTTAGGAAATGACCTTGATATTGGATTGACTTAGAAAGAATGCTTGAAGAAGATTTTCCCTATAGGTTTAGTAAGGATTGATAACCCCTTATGGTGTGACTTAGATAACTTAGACTAATTTCGGGTAGAAGTTAGTCTTGTGATAGCAAACTTTGGCATTCTTGGGATTTAGGAGTGGGACTTGACCCGCCTTAAGATTGAATTATGAAATCCCTTAGAGACCTAGATACTTGATGAACGCCTAAATTACATTATTGAGATTATAACGGTTAAACCTGGTTGTTAGGTTATGTATATGGTTGATGGTTGGATAATGTGTATACTAGATTGATTATCTTGTACTCATGATGGATACCCTTAGAAAGGTGGTGAATATGTATAACATATGAATGCTTATGCTCATACTTATACTCATATTATAAGGTGACGATTAAAAGTAAAGTAGGATGGTATATGTATCTATATCCCTATAACTCTATTATTGTGAACTTATGTATGTTTATTAATTTTGCTATGTATGTGGATGTATATTGTTGTCTTGGAGGATATGTTGATGTTGTGATGATACCTGGTGAATCCGGAAGAGGTAATAATGTTATGATGATACCCAATGAATAAGGAGGATATGCGGATATTATGATGATGCCTAGCGAATCCAGAAGAGGTAATGATGTTATGATGATATCTGCTGAATCCAGAGGATATATTGATGTTATGATGATGCTCAGTGAATATAGAGGATATATTGATGTTATGATGATACGTGGTGAATCCGGAGGATATGTTGATGTTATGATAATACCCGGTGAATTCGAAAGAGGTAATGATGTATGTTGATATTCTGATGATACCCAATGCATCCGAAAGAGGTAATGATGTTATGATGCCATATGGGGCAACTTTATATAAGTGCATATATATATGTGAGGTTCTTCCATGTGTGGATAAACCATCGGTGTACTCAAGACATGATGTCTTCCTTGGTAATTGATACTCATTCCTCGTCATTAACCACTAAATAAGAGGTGTGACCCTCACCGACTCAAATTGGTAACTAGAGGTAATTTATGCCTATTATTAGGTTAAGGTTAGTTGGTATGTGAAATTTTGTGTAGAACTAAAGGTTCACCTAGTAAATATACTTGACTTGAATTGATGGTTATGTTATTGTATTTTTCCTAGTAAAGTGGCTTATGTGACAACTAGTTATTTCTAATAACTGACTATCACTTTTAGGTTAGAAACCTAGCAAACTAGTTGATGGACCTTACTTGGTAAAAATATGGAAACTAGTCATTAAGGTTGTAATATACCCATAGTAATACACTTAGTATGGTATGAAAAATGCTTAAGTCGTCATCTATTATGTGATCCCGTGATGACCAAATTGATGACTTTAAGATTCTTAACTACAGAATGACCTTGTGATGGGCAAATAATCAATAGCATTGGCAACTTGTAGCTTTTCCCTATTTGATGACTAGTAAACTATAAGTCTGGTAAACTAGTGTTTCATGGATATGGAGATTAGCTAATATAGACTAGACTTGGAGTTTATCAATAAAATAGATATTAAGTAACTATATAACTATCCTATGGTGATATCGGTTCGTTGTGATTGAATTTCCCTATTGATATTAATTGTAGACCTTAGTAAGAAGACACGGTGGAAATGGGAATCCGCGGCTTTTGGGTGAGTTATTGTGTGTAGTCATGCCTTGACATATTGATGGATTGGTCATTTTGTGTACTCTCCAGTGGTATGGGACCGTGATGAGTTCTTGTATATCATTCCTTGTGTGTACTCTCCGGTGGTATAGGACGTCGTGATGATTTTTTTTTTGTGTAGTTTTTATGTACTTCCCGGTGGTATGGGACATCCTGTTAAGTTCTTGTGCTTTATATTCTAAAGGTGTTTGATATTGATTATTGTAGATACATGTTTGTTTTCTTATAGATGTGGCTTTACGCTTCCTAAATGATTACTCTTTTGTATGATGATTATGGTATATATTGATATGATATGTTATGATAGTGTCCTGGTAGTTCAGTTATTTTATACAGTGATATTGAAAAGAATTTAGGTTTGACCGAATACCTTGACCTTAAGTTATTGTCTTACCTTATAAAGTCTTTATATTATAATTTAGCTCAGTCGGCCGATGATGCCTACTGAGTACCCGTGCTTTGATACTTATACTATACTTCTGTACCTTTTTTATTCAGACCCAAGTTCTAATAGCCGTCATTGAGTCAGGATCGTGCCGCGTCGACCATTTAGAGACAGGGTGAGCTCTTGGTGTTTGAGTTTCCCTCTTTTCCTCTATCTTTATTTGTCTTTTACTTTCAAGACCAATGTATGAGATTATTTAGGACATTTTAAAATTCAAGTTATATATTGCTATTGTCAAATCTAGATGTTCTTGTACTAATACTATCAGGTCATGGGGTTGGTATTTAATGTGAGTTGTCTTAGGTTGTGAAATGTTATTATTATATGGTGTTCTTATATAGGTTCCATGTTGGACATTTCTACCAAGGTAACCTATTGCATTAGCTTCGGATTATTGTATCGGCTTACCTACTGGTGACATTAGAGCATTAAGGAGGGGCTGCTATACACTTCAAATAAGGGTTTTATCTCTTTTATCGAATTTATCGTGTATTAAATTAATTGGATTAAGGTTATGTCTATTAGTGGCTAAACGCCATCTTTTCGGGGTTAAGGCCAAGAACATGTTTGCTATCTTTATGAATTGAATTTGTTTGGATTGATTATCATATTTGGTGGTTTGTTCATCTTTGTTTTAACTATTTTAAGGATTGTGCACCCTTATAATACACCTATTGTTGTCTTTTAAACTTGTGGGGGGAATAAGACGATAGAACACGGGATGAATAAAGTAAGGTTCTTATTCTTTAATAAAATAAGGAATTTGAATTAGCATCAAGGATAGGGATCTACCTAGAAGTCTTGATTAGTTCATATGTAGGATGATAGCTTCAAGCATCTAATTGGATTATTACATTCCTGCTCAATGATGTAGTTGTAATGTCTAAGTTAGATAGACGATTAGAGGTCGGGAGACCATGATCATGTGATAAACCCTACGATTCAATAACCAATATACACAACCTAATAAATGAAGTTCAATAATGTAGTATGATTGTTCGGAGTGCCTTAACCCTGGGATTTCTTCCATTGATTGCTTAAAGTCTCTATTTTATGCACTGTTTATTTTACTTTAAGTTATAATTCTCAAAATCTTGTGGTTATGCTTGCGCTAAGTTTATCTTAAGATTTAAACATAAATTTTATAGTAGCTTAACACTAGTCCCTATGGGATCAATTCTTGGCTTCTAAACGGCCACTTTACTACTTAGTAAGACCACGTACACTTGCATGTGTGCAAAAAGTTTTTGGCGTCGTTGCCGCAGACTTTTAAGTTGGCAACTATTTTAATTTAGTTTTACTCTTTAGTTTTCTTTGGTGCTTTATGCTTGATCTTGGTTTTGTATTTGCAAGAAACTGGTTTATAGGCTAGTAAGCTGGCAAGGGATAAAGAATTGGTTAAACCAAGACCAAACTCGTGAAACGCTTCCATCAATGAAGGAGAGATGCAATCCTTCACCCCTGTATTATGCAAATTGAAGAATATCAATACAATCCAACCCTCAAGGCTGAAGAACAACCAGCCCTCAGGACAGTTCGAGAGGTGGCAATCCCACTTTTGACAAATTTAACCTCCACTTTTTAGAAACTGGATGTTGGAGGTAATTTTGAGTTGAAATAGAATATAGTTCAGATTTTGATCAGTAGTGGATTATTTACAGGGCTTTCACATAAAGATACAAAAGTTCACCTGCGGAACATTTTAGAGATCAGTGACTCATTCATCCTTATAATTGTGTCAACTGACTATGTTAGATTGGCACTATCCTCTTGTCACTATTGGGGGAAGCAAAGAAGTGGTTGAACGCTGATCCGACAAATTCAATCACAGCCTGGGATAACTTTTCCCGGAGATTCCTCATTTGACTCTCTCTAACTGGCAAGACTACAAAACTTTATAGTGAGATTGTGTTGTTCAAACGGAAGCCAGATAAGAATTTATATCATGCTTGGGAGCGCTTCAAAGCACTTCTTTGGGACTATCCACACCATCAACAATGCAATGAGGTATTAGCTCATACTTTTGTTGAGGCACTTGCCTCTGTAGATGTATACAGAGATTGTGCAATGATCCCGTAGGGTGTGCGACGACCTCGTGCATCATCATCATAACATTGCACTTGGTACATGGTTATTGTCTATAGTGGTCATTTTTCAAATGTGTGTGCTGACAATCCTGAATCAGTTATGTTCGTGGGTAATGCTCAAAGGCCAATTTACGAGAACTCCCAAAATGTTAAATGGCATACTCAACACCTAGTGAATTACTGGAACAATTAGCAACAACAGTCTCAGCAGCCACAGGTTCCAAGTAATCAGTCCAAAACTCAAACGAACAATGTTGAGGAGATGTTGAAACAAATTATAGATGGTCAAGCAAGTTAGAAATAGCAATAAAAAGCCAATAAGCAGACATGAAGAGAAAGTAGGTAGAGATAAAGAGTCAGTAGATTGCTATAAGAAACTTGGAGATACAGTTGGGGCAGATGCAACAGGCAAAATATACAGGCCCCAAGGTGGGTTGCCAAGTGATACTGAAAATCCTAAAAAAGTCATGGCAATCGCTTTGAGTAGTGGTAAGGATCTTAACGAAGGACCTCCAAAGAAAACCAATGAGGTAAATACAGAAGAGGATCTCAAGCAGGTAGATGTCAAAGTTGCTAAATATTCAAGGAAGTCTAAGTACTCAAAAACTAAATTTAATAAACAGGTGAAGGAGAGACCACCACTACCTTTCCCACTAAAACATATAAAGGCAATGAAGGATGCATGCTCCAAAAAGTTCTTTGACACGTTCAGAGAACTTCATATTAACTTACCTCTTTTAGATATTTTGTAGGGAATGCCTAAGCACGCTAAGTATTTGAAGGATGTGGTTTGTAATAAAATTAAGCTGCGAGATATAGAGGTAATAGCACTCATTGAGGAGTGTAGCTCTCTGGTGAAGCAAAAGATACCAAAGAAGCTCAAGGACCCTAGGAAGTTCACTCTCCACATTCGAATTAGCAATAGTGAGGTGGTCCATGCACTTAGTGACTTAGGATAAAGAATCAATTTGATGACCCTCTATTTATTTAACACTTTGGTCTTAGGAAAGCTGAGACCGAGCTCTGTCTTATTGTAACTGGCAAACGGGACCATATCCCATCCTAAAGGAGTCATAGAGGATGTTCTCATTAAGGTTGGTAAGTTTATTATTACTGCTGACTTTATTGTTTTAGATTTTCACGCAGATGAAAGAGTAACAGTCATCTTAGGACATCTATTTTTAGCACCCGAAGGAGCTTTGATCGATGTGAGAGAGGGTACACTCAAAATGAGGCTGGATGATAAGGATGTAGTTTTCATAGTGTACAAACCACTTAACACACTATCCACTACAATGATTTTTGCATGATTTTAGTGATTGAAGAGAATAAGTGTGGGGTAGTAGAGTCTATTCTATAAAAAATCTCTTTGAACATCTTCATTGAGTATCCTAGGGCACTAAATCCACAACCCGACATGACCCAAATTGCTGAGACTAAAAAGGCTAAAGTTGAGAAAGATGTTGACCTTGAGAGTTCACACTCAAAAGGTCAATAACGAATAAGATTATGGCCTCCAAGTAGGAGGAAAAAGATGGAGAAAAATAGTTGATTTAGAGATTGGGTCGTGCCACAACACTAAATCAGGTGCTTCTTGGGAGGCAACCCAAGTTAAGTAAGTAGGTTTTGTTTTCAGTATTTTTAGGTTTTTCTTCACTAGTTGTTGTTTTTGTTGAGTTACAGGTTGATGGAAAGTCTAAGTACCGAAAAACCTGAGCTACAGAGCATGGCAAAGACTAAGTGTGGGGTCCTCAGACCCTCTTGATGTGTAAAGATACTACTAGCTAGGCCTAAAGGCCTCAAGAATTGTTTCTATCTCTATTTTTAAGTAATACTTTAGGGACAAATAATGTGAGGTGGTGAAATTCTCATTTTTAGGGTAAATTTATATCTTTTTTGGGTTAGGAATAAGTGAGATATTCTTGTTGGTGCTATATTTGATTGCATGATGCAAGTGTTTTGGTTGTAGAGAACATTTTAATTGTATGAATGACTACTTCTTAGACTCCTAGGCTCATAATTATGACTCTTGTACTTGTTGGCTTAATTTGAATTCAAGTGGTTGTTTCGTTAAGAGTATATGATGATCCTTCTTGAGTTGAGCTTATGCCAAGTGTGTGTGAGGTTGTTTGTATATTCCTTGTTACATGTGATGTCTAGAATTTGCATGGCGTGTGTGCAAATAAAAATAAGGAGTGTGGGTTTAGGAGATGATATAGGCATTTCTTTGATAGTCATGTTTATACCCTTTTAGACCTAACATTGTGCATAAACCTTGTTAACCCCCATTGAGTCTTTAGCTTTTTCTTTCGCAACCTTATATGTAGCGTAACTCCTTCTTTGATTGACCTTAATTTGATCGAAAAGATCCTAAGCGCTTTAGGGTAAAATTAATTAAGTTACATAGTTGGAAATTCTATTAGGAGAAAGCCCCAAAGTAGTAGTTATTGATGTGTAAAAATTGATATGTTGTGGTTGGGATTGAGCAATGTAAAGAACACAAATATGTTCAACCAAAATAAGTTGTGAATAAATAATACTCCCACCATTGTGTTTATGAATGAGCTTAATGAGATGGGGAGAAACAAAAGATGTGGGGAGATTGAAGTAGTGTGAATTGGGTTGTTAGAGATTTGTCTTAATTATATAACGTGATGTATTTAATCGCTTAGGGAAGATAGTCACTATTCTTGGACTAAATAGTTCCTACCCATCCCTTAGCATATGGTACAACCATTAAAGACCTACTTGATCCTAAGCTTAACATTTTGATATTAGTGGAGTACTACACTAAGAGAAAGCCTATAGTTCATTATGTGTAACTTGTAAATTCCTTGTGAGAGTGAGCTTAATTTGATTCTTGTACCCACTTGGTTAGAAGTAGTATTTATGTGTGTATTTATGGGTAGCTCTCTTGTTGTGAGGGCACATGTTTGATGATAGTTGGGTGACTTTAATGATATTTTATATTGAACAATATGTATGAGTTTTCCAACTTGGTGAATCAATTCTTGAGGATAGGATATCTTGGAATTAGCATTCTTGAACTTGCAATATATACATAACATGCTTAGTGTGGAAACTTGCATTCAGTATAGTCATTGTAGTGCTAGATTAAGTGTCTTGCATGTAGTAAAAGTGTAGAGTCTCCTCAGCTAATGATTCTTAGAGTAAAGAGTTGTTCGAGGACGAATAAGGCTTTAAGTGTGGGATGGTGATGTTGGGTGTATTTATGCACTTTAGTATTGCTATTCTAAATTGTGGATGTTGGGTGATGTTGGAGGACAATTCATGTGATTTATGTGTGGATGTTGATATAAATAAGCATCTAAGTTCCCAAGTATGTGATTACAATGTTTAAAGGTGTTTTAAACAAATATTGATTCAAGATCATTTAGAGTCTAGACGAGAAAACTAGTTTTACTAGCTTGAGTTGGATGTTGTTCTAGTCTATCGCGAGGGATTCTAATATGTTGTATTTGTTCCTAATGGTTTTATTTTGTAATTATATGTGGAAAAAGTTGTTTATAATGTTCATAGTTCACTTGAATTAACTCATGAGTCAAAACACGAAGTAAACATTAACAGAGGCAAGCTGAGTCTTAGCTCGTGTTTCTAGTTCACCATTCTTGATATTATGTTATTTTGAACTGTAACGAGTGGTGTTTGATCATGTAGGAATCTTGGTGAGTTTATTGTAATGATATTTTGATTCTATAAAAGCCGTACATTGAGTGGAAACAACATCAAGGCAAGGGATGGAAGGAGAAACACTTAGAAGAATATAGGCATCAAGAGGCAAATTCCAGTTAGCCAACGTGAAATAGGTGCGATGCACCACTCCCTCAATGTTATAACCAAAGTGGATTATTTATCTCTTTACTTTACTAACTAACGTGGCATGTTTCTCTCTCAAGTTGACTAGGAAACATGGGGTGTCACTCTTCCCACACACGGCTAATTTCCTCTACTATAAATAGAATACTTTGCACACTTTGTATGGACACCTTGGAAAGCCCTTGGAAGATTTGGAGAATTAAGTAGGGGATGCTATACACCTAAAATAAGGTTTTTCTCTCTTTTATTTAGTTCATTCATATATTTAATCATCCATTCAATAATTAGATTACAGTTATGTCTATTAGTGGCTAAAGGCCCCCTTTACGGGGTTAAGGCCAAGAACATGTGTGCTATCATTATGAATTGAATTTTTTTGGATTTCTTATCATATTTTGTAGTTTGTTCATCTTTTTCTTTTTAACTATTTTAAGTATTTCACACCCTTAGAATACACCTATTGTTCTCTTAGGAACTCGGGAGGGGGAATAAGACTATAGAATACGAGATGAATAAAGTAAGGTTCTTATTATTTTATAAAATAAAGAACTTGAATGAGAATCTAGGATAGGGATATACCTAGAAGTATTTCTTGGTTCACATGCAGGATGATAGCTTCATGCATCTAATGAGATTATTACATCCCCGCTCAGCGATGTAGTTATAATGTCTAAGTGAGGTAGAGAATTAGAGGTCGGGAAACCATGATCATGCGATAAACCCTACGAATCAACAACCAAGATAATCAACCTAACGAATGAATTTCAATAATGTAGTATGATGTTCGGAGTGCCTTAACCCTGGGCTTTCTTCCATTGATTGTTTCAAGTCTTTACTTTACGCACTGTTTATTTTACTTTTAGTTATTTCACAAAATTTTGAGGTTATGCTTGCACTAAGTTAATCGTAATAGTTAAACTTAAATTTTATAGTTTCTTAACCCTAGTCCCTGTGGGATCAATACTTGGCTTCTAAAGGGGCACTTTATTACTTAGTGAGACCACGTATACTTGCTTATGCGCTTTGGCGCAACAACCCTTTTCGTGCTCTTTGGACTTCTTGTTCTAACATACATTGTACTACTTATAAGGTTATAAGTGGTATTTACTAAATCATAAGTATGTTTGCAAGTTAAATTTTAGAGATCCCCAAAAAATCCTCAAAATTTCTTTTTAACATTCTATGCTAAACTTACATGGCCTGTGTGGGACTTGACTTTTATGAGAAGGTCACAAAGTCTCCTGAACTGGAATATTCTGAATTAATCTATGTATTAACATGTTTGAGGTTTACCCTAATGATATTTTATCTACAAAAAATAAAAAACAACGTGAACACTAAAATAGTTGGTTGCCTCCTACCCAATGCTTGATTTAACGCCGCGGCATGATTTGGCTATGTTGGTTACTCTGGCTTCACTAATAAGCCCATGGGTTGCCTCCTATGCAACACTTTATTTAACATCATGGCATGATATGGGTACCTTTATTACTTAGAATTCATCAAGATACCCAAAGGAGTAGCCTCCTAGGTCATGAACTCAATATATATTCGATACCACCCTCATGTCAATTGAATACGTCATAATTCTGCAGACATTAAATGTGAATTCCTCATTATTGACTCATACCTTTAGCTCTCTTTCCCCATATCAACCATCATTCTACCCGTGGCCATGAATGGTTTTCCCAATATGATGGGAATCTCAAAGTCAACTTCATAATCCAAGATGACAAAGTCAACTAGAAAAATAAAGTTGTCAACTTTCACCAAAACATCAAATGATATGCCCACGGGTTACTTTACTGTACGTTCTGCCAATAACAACTACATATTCATTAGTTTGGGAGGTTCAAGAACAACTATATTAACAAATACAACATCATCAAATTAATGTTGTGTCCAATGCACACAATGCCTTGGCAAACATGGATGTCCCAATGGTACATGAAATTGTGAATGCTTTGGGATCACCCTGTTTTTAGACCAGAGACTTAAAAGTAGTTTCACTATAATGGTGCAACCCACCAACATCATCAAAACTAATTGATCTCTTCATCATCACCAATTCTTTCATAAAGCCAGTGTACCCAGACATCTCCTCCAAAGCGTTAAGAAGAGAAATGTTCAAGCTCAACTATTTTAGCATGGAAATGAACTTCTTTGACTTTCCTTCATTGTTCTTCTACTTCAATATTGGAGGAAAAGGTATGGGAGGCCATGGAATTTCCTTCACTAAAAGTTCATTAACCTTACCCTTACCTTTGTCCTTCTCAACATTAGTATCAACACTGTCACCTTCTCCGACTCGGCTTTGGGTGTATCATCTACCATAATACTATCATTCATTGGCTCATCAATAGTATGCAAAGGGGGATCAATAAAAGACTTACCACTCTGAGTGGTGATAGCTATATAATGACCATCATTCTTAGGATTTTGTATTATGTTTCTTTGAAGGGTACGCGACTGTCTCTGACTCAAAGTTGTACACATTTTCCCAAACTACTTCACTAATTTCTTTATTGCAGTAGCATGCGATTCCAGCTATTGGGTCAATCTTGAGATATCTACCTTAATCTGCATAAGGCAAGTTTCCTGCCTTGTGTGACCCTTAACTAGCTTGGACAATATAGACTCTATCCTCGACTCAATATCACAACTTCATAATGGATCATACCTGCCCCCCTTTTTCTTGTAGTCATCCTTTCGTCTCCAGTCACCATCACTCTTTTTACTCCAATCCCTGTACCTATCTCCATAATAGTTTCGATCTTTATTTCTTTGCCCATTGGCTCTAAAACCCACCAACTCGTGATCTAGGTACTTTACCTTTTCTTTTGAATAAGAATCATAAGATTCAAAGAACTTACCCTATGAACCTACTATATTTAGCTTCTTAAAATTCATTGTTGTGAAGTATTTCATCAGGAGCCTAATATCAGTTCTTAGCTGCTCTATTTCTTTTGCCATAGAGTAATCAACTACTCTATGCTCACTGGAAGCCCCAATCTGTCTCCCGAGTATGCCATTATCGGTTGGTGATAGAGATCTGGTCTAAAATGTCTGACGCTACTTCCCAGCATAGATGCATAAATGCTCCACCTATAATAATATCTATCATAGATTGGGAACTGATAGTCATGTCTCACTAAAATATTTCAATCAAATTAGTTCTACAAATGATATGATTTGGTACTATGCTCAACTTCTTCTTAAACTGGAACTATGCCTCATACATCGATTTTGAATATAGCTGCCTGAAATTGTATTTCATCACTCAATTTCAAAATTCTAGCCAGAGGGAAGAAATGTTCTAAAAAGTGCCTATGAAACTCATTCCAAGTGGTAATCACTCCTCGAGTAAGTTTACCCAACCAAAATGAACCTTCACTAGTTATCAAAAAAGGGAGCAACCTGAGTCTGAGCACTTCTTGGTCTACCCCAGGTATAGTGTATGAAGTGCAGATACCAATAAATTTTGCAAGATTCATGTTTGCATCAACCATAGACAAGGCCACAAATACACCTTTCAAATTTCAGAGATGGATCATAGCACAAGTAATGTCGAACTTCACACCTACTGGCCAAACAAGAGAAATGATTACTCATTTCTCAGGAGGTCAACATATCCCATATCCTCCTATGGATCATCATGTGAAGGTAAGTACTAGTAGGCTGGGATTTCTTGAGATCTACCACCTCTAGCTCTATCTTGATTTCTACTTGAAAATCTACTTCTTGTCTTTGCCTAGCAAGCTCTACCTCCCAAGATATACGTAGGTGTCATAATCCCTCTTTTGGTTAGACACTTCTACTAATAACTGCTTAATTCTTTGATCAACAATTCCTTGAACATCTTCAGGAGGAGGGTGAGGAAAATTATTTGTATTATCCCAAACCCCTTCAAGCTGGCGATCACGTATGTGTTCTTCCATCATACAATTCATCTATGGAATTATCTTAGGGTTAGGATCTTGTAGGAGTAAGGAATTTCCTTGACTCTTGGTATTAGGAATGAACCCAACTAAAATAGAAAACAAAACCCAAAAACTTCAGCAGTGTCAATCAACAATCATACCATATTCCTCGATAACGATGCAAAAATTTTAATGTCACCCAAAGCTACACCTCTAAACAAGGCTAAAGAATTCAATGAAAAATATAATAACCCAACTTAGGTTGGGGTTGAACCCACAGGGAATACATGAATTATCTCTGTAGTTTGCTGAAGTTAATAGGCGGTACAAAAAAGTAAATGGGGGAGACTATAGTAGTAATCTATGAAAAGTAACAATATATGAGTGTTTTAGTTGTAGTCAATCAAAAACAAACACTAGGACTATGTTCCCCTTGGCTTCACAACTACATAGGTTTATCATTGTTTGATGAGCCAACCCAATATCTTACATGCAAAATTTGATAAGATATGCACCATCAGCTGCCTTGTGAACTTATCGACGAATTTCACCCTTTACCTTTTGAGTCTTAAGATGTCACACTACTAACCCTAATCCTATATCCTAGATTAATTATTATGTTTTTAGTCTCAAGTTATTAGATGAAAGATAATCGTCTTAAGTAGATAACAAAAATAAGCTTATTTTGGCAATTAACTTCAAATTACCACTGTGAACATCTTTTCCTAATATCTACTCCTTTTGTGAAGTAAGTAGTGATTATAAGGTGGTATCCTAACATTTTTACAACTATTAAGAAATCTATTAAACTGAAGATAACCACAATACATGCAAGAATACTAGTTTAGAACAATTTAGTACCTCCCCTACTTCGTCAATTCACCAGGGTTCCCACAAACCTATCTATGGGCTTTAGCCTCTCATTGTTGTGTAAAGATCAATGAAATTCATAATTGAAGGTAGCGAAGAATATCACAATTACTAAGGACTAAAACCCACAGTTTCAAATTAAATTATCAACCAAAATCAAGAAAAAACCAATCCTTAGATCATAATCAAATATTTGTTTATAAGTATAAATAATGCATAGCCAAACTAAAAAACATCAAAATTGTATATATAGAGTACAAGAAAACCCTAGAAAACAACTCCTAAGCAAAAAAGGAAAATTGAGGTCAGTGGCCACTTACTGGGCTACTACAGGTCAAATATGGCAGCTATAGACCCTAGGTGGTTCAATGTAGGTGACATGGATAAAAAATATTTAAAATACTCTTCTAAACTTTATCTTCTAAGACAACTTTTGGCATATATGGACCATAGGTGAAACCTACAACCGTAGGTGCCCTCTGTAGGTGGCAGGGTCGATTTTTTATGCTTCTCATTCTCTGTTTATTAATTTCTCTGACATATACTCTGGCACCTACACCCCGTAGGTATCACATAAAGGCCGTAGGTGCCCACCTTAGTGGTCTAAAACTTTAATTTTCACTCCTTTCTTCAAAATAGTTTCAAAACCTAATTTCATACAAAACATAACATAAAACAAATCAATTCTAACAAAAAGACCTAAGTAACTTGCATATTTTCATCGTTTAAGCATCGAAAATGCTATAAAACCATAGCACATCATTCCTTGAGCATAGAAGGACATTGTTTTGGTCTTCAATGTGCTATTTAGTTAACATGTCAAAAATTTTACGTAATTTTTTAAACCAAAGCACAATAGTACAATATGTGTATCATTGTTCTTATTTTCTAATTAGATTGTGATTTTCATAGAATGGCATCTTGTGAAAGATTCTTAGAAGGGAAAACATTGGTTTAGAAGATTCTTTGGGTTTTTCCTAGGTATTTAGGTAGGCTAGTGATAACGCTCAAATTACACCTCAAATTAATGTAAGGCGGTTGTCGTTAATATATTTACCCAACTTTGGAGTCGGAGTCGAATCCACAGGGAACAATGTGAGTGGAGATTAAGCTAATTTGAAACTATAGCATCAAGTTCAATTCAAACAAATGGTACAAAAATATAAAAGTAAGATGGGGATTTTCATGAGTCAAACAAAAGTTAACAGCTTAACTTTCTAGAGAACTCAAAAATAAGATTTCAATTGTTCAAATCAATAATAGAGAGAAACTAGGATCGTGATCACTATGACTATTAATCTCTATTGAATAATAACTGTTCCAGATTCTTGTGGTAGGTGGGAACAACAAAATAATCCTGCCTATGATACTATCTGAATTATCTCATGACCTCTCCAGATAATTTATTATCTAATTCTCTCAAACTTAGATAGCATATCTATTTCCAACTGGATGTTATCTCAGGTAAATTAATCCAGTTACGACATCAATTATTAAACAGAAAGTTGATAGCTTCCGAGTCCATGTTGATAATTTGCTTCCTCTAGCATATTTCTCTATTCTAGAAAATAAACCTAAGGCGTAACCTATTGTTTGCAACCAATAGATGTAATTTAAAGTAACAGAATTTCAAGATGTTCCCACAATCACTCAAACCCTAAACCAACTATTAAATCAATGAAATAATAATCATAGATCCCACAACCCTAGTTGTGGGTTTTAGTTGCTCATAAGATAGCAAGAGATAGCCACGATTGAATTCATAATTTAATTCAATTAAACTTACGTATGATGAAATTCAAGGTTCATTCTTCTCCAAGTACAAGAAGAATTTCCCACAAGTAAATCAAAGTATTCAAAATTGAAATTAAAATTAAAAGACAAACAATTACTAAGAAAAAATGACCAAGTACGTGAAGTTGAAGGTCAGCCCCCCCATAAAAGAGAATTAGAAACCCTTTTTTATAAGTTCCTCGATGTGATAAAACCTAAAAACTATGCATTAAATAGAAAGAGCTATATATGGAAGAAAATATCAAGTTTCATCTTTTTTTCTGGGAAAAGATGATGGCAATATTGACAGCGTGTCAGACGTCTGACGGCGTGTGCAATATGTCATCAAAGTTTCTAGTAAATTGCTATCTTTTGATTCTTTTGATGGCAAATATGACGGCGTGTCAAATATGTGACGACATGTGAGAAATATCTTCACATCCTCATTGGAAATCATCATGTTCTTCTTCAAGTTGACGGTGATTTTGACGCCTTGTCAAAGTTGTGACGATGCTTCAAAAATGTCATCACACTTTACTTCAATTCTTCAGCTTTTGTCTAAGCTTGATGACAATTATGACAGCCTTTCACATGTCTGACGACGCTTCAAAAATGTCGTCACACTTCACTTCAATTCTTCAGCTTCTATCTAAGCTTGATGACAATTATGATAGCCTTTAACATGTCTGACGGGACTTCAAAGATGTCGTCAGCTGCACTTTATCTTATTTGCACCAGATTTCAACTTATTTTGTTCTTCTTTCCTTTAGTTTCCTCCTCGATCACTTACATCTGCATTAAAATAATAAAAACAATCAAAAATAACAAAAGTTGCTTAAGACTTCATAATTATTTAGACTTAAAAGCCTCAAATGTGTTAGCATCTGCTCACACATCAACACCATCAACTTAAAATAATTGCTTGTCCTCAAGAAACAAAAACACAACACTACGATGCCTAACCAAGAAATACATAAGATACCCATGGCAGTTAATTTTCAATTTTATCTCAAAACACAAGGCACTCTCCAAGTTCAATTACTTATAATCCCAACTATGTTTATAAATGAAGATCCACAATGTGACACAAAGGAATCAAGATTTGGCATCAATTTAGAAACAACAAGCATGCATATATACAAGTTACACTACCCAAACAAATAGGAAGCTAGTGATAGAACCTGTGTGCCCTTATAACAAAGAGGTCCCTCCTAACTCATGTATGAAATCAAACATGTCATGCAGGGACGGTCAAGAGACACTTACTCTCAGAAAGAAATTCCAATCAATGTATGTCGAATACCATATGCTTTCCCTTATTTTCAATACCAAGGCTTTCAGACAGTTGAGTTAGGATCACTATAGGTCTTTTTCTTTGGCTTATAATGTAGGCTTGGGGCTGGAATGGTGTTCACAAATATTTAAAGTGACTAAGCCTCCTTGATACTACACTACACTTTTGGGGTCCCACCTCTTAGCCTTTTTCCATTTTTCATTCATTCTCGATCACACATATTTCAGATGAGTGCGGTCCTTTTTTCTTTTTAACACTTCATTCTTTCTTTTCACAGGCTTTTTCTTTTCTTATTCTTTTTTCTACCGTGTCCATCTTTTTAAATTATTTTTCTTTTTATTCAATCCTTCTTCATACTCATTATTCATCACGCACCCCTATGATAGCCACCCTCAACTTAGATTATTTTCCTAAGTCAAGGTGCACAATATACAAGAAGGACTAGGGCGAAAACAAGTTCATTATGACATAAATGAGAAGGTGATAGGTATCATAAAAAAACTAAATATTTAGTCTCAAAGTAGGGATCAAGCGAGACATCATGCACACAGGGTAGGTAATTTAGGCTAAAAGTTGACTATATCAACAACGTCCTATGATCCTTTCCTAACCCAATATTTCAACTAAGGTAAGACTAACCGGGAAAGTTCTAGATTTATCATACAAAGGAAACTGAGGTAGACCTCACACACACATGGCACAAAGGTACATCAGAAGCTACTACCTATCCGGTTCATGCAATTGTTAGAAATGATTATAATGTCCTTAGAAATAATTCCATAAAAAGATTCATAGCAGTCACATATAGATGTATATCACACAATTATCAGATAGACAGTTGGAAAGGTATTTGTCATTCCAAGGGAAATCAACAAAAATATATCAACTGTTGTCGACACTTATTTTTCCCTTAATTAACCATAACACATCACAAAAAAAAACATAATACATCTAAACATGCTGGATCTACTATAAACAAGACTCCGGGAAAAGAGGCACGACAACAAAAACCCACAGAGGACATCAATACCCACAAGTAGCCCCACCCTCAACTTAAAATCATGCAATGTCTACAATGCATCAAATAAAAATAAAAAAGTTAGAAAGATACCTGTGGGACCATGGATACGAAGATCTGATGTCAATCACATAAGATGAATACAAAGAACAAAATACATTGGGTTGCCTCCCTAGCAGCGCTTGGTTTAACGTCGCAGCGCGACTCAGTTATCTTGACTACTCAGACTTTGTTGAAATACCTTGTAGATAATTATTTATGTCTCCACTTGGAGGATTTGAAACGCCAACCTAAATTTTGATCAATACAACTTTGGGGTGTGTTGGGAAAATATCCTCGCATGATGAGGAATGTTCTATCATGCCACTTTGAAGACTTGAATTGCTTGCCCAATTTTGCATCGAACTTTCGTGTGGGCTCATTGGCAACGGTGAGAATCTTAAACAACCACTAAATAGATATCAATCTGTAAGCTCCTTGGCCTTCAATATTGGGGTTGTAGCATACCCTTTTGGAAGGACAAACTCCAAAATGTAAGAATATTCCTCCTCATTTTCAAAATTCATCATTTTCTTGGGTGATTCGACTTTTATCATATCCACTAAGCATAATGTTGAAAAGTGATTTGAATGAGGACTAACCCTTAATATCAGAATAACCTCCCTATTAGTATTTTTACCCAAAAATGGACTAGAGTCTTCACGAGGATTGTGCTTGATTTCTTCTTTTGACTGTAGTACCATTTCCTCATCCTTAGCATCTTTATTCATGAATGGTTTGTTTGGTTAGGAAATCATCGAGGGTTGTTCAACATCAAGCACATCATCAACATCGGATTCTTGCTCTTAATCCTCACACTCTTCCACTATTTTAAATAATTCCACACATAAGATATCATCTAAACATAATGTAGAAAAGTGTTTTGGATGATTAACCTCGATATCCATCTCTTCTATCCTTTCTCTTTCCTTGTTAAATTCCCTAATGTCTTAACGTATGTCACATATGGTATAATTTGTTATGTCTATATGATTCAACATTAGTTGAAGGATAGCTTCAATGTCACTCTTTCCAGTGCTTCGTTCGTCCTTTTCTTGACCATAAAACCTTTCATACTCATAAGAAAAACTAAAACATGGGTTAGCACAATAGGGGGAGGGGACATTTAGGGAATTACTCCAATTTCCATCTTGACCACCATATAAAGAATAATTATACTCCTGGTAGGATGGAGATAGTGCACATATCTCTCTCCAGGGAGCATATCTATAATGTTGCCAAAAGTGGGGTCCATCACAATATGGACATGGATCATCCAGATAAGATTTCCAACCATCAAACTCATATTCATTCCATGATGCCATAGTAAGAAATAAACAAAAATAAAGAAAATCTACCTAACAAAAGAAACAAAGTAAATCATAAACAAATATTTACAAGTTTGAATTCAAGCAAGTAAGCTAAAATTCCAAACTAACTTAATACACTAAATCGATCCCCGACAAAGGCCATTTTTGATAACGCGCAACTTATACCTCAAGTTAGTGTAAGGCGGTCATCGTCAATATATTTATCCAACTTTGGAGTTGGGGTCGAATCCACAGGGAACAATGTGAGTGGCGATTAAGCTAATTTGAAACTATAGCTCCAAGTTCAATTCAAACAACTGGTATGAAAATATAAAAGTAAGATGGGGATTTTTATGAGTCAAACAAAAGTTAACAGCCTAAATTTCTTCATAACTCAAAAATAAGATTTCAATTATAAAATCAATGATATAGAGAAACTAGGGTCGTGATCACTATGACTATTAATCTCCATTGAATAATAACTTTTAAAATTCTCGTGGTAGGTGGGAACAACAGAATATTCCTCCCTATGATACTAACTGAATTATCTCTCGACCTCTCTAAATAATTTATTATCTAATTCTCTCAAACTTAGATAACTTATCTATTTCTAACCGGATGTTATCTCAGGTAGATTAATCCAGTTATGACATCAATCATTAAATGGAAGGTTGGTAGCTTTCGAGTCCGTATTGATAATTCGCTTCCTCTAGCTTATTTCTCTGTTCAAGTAAATAAACTTAAGATGTAACATATTGTTTGCTACCAATAGATTTAAGTTAAATTAACAGAATTTCAAGATGTTCCCACAATTATTCAAACCCTAAACAAACTATTAAATCAATAAAATAATAATCATAGATCCCACAACCCTACCACAGGGGTAAGTATTCCTGCCTGTCACATGGGTGATCGGGTTTGATCCCCGACAATAGTGCCATTTTTGATAACACTCAATTTTCACCTCAAATTAGTATAAGGCGATCATCGTCAACATATTTACCCAACTTTGGTGTCGGGGTAGAACCCACAGGGAATAATGTGATTGATGATTAAGGTAATTTGAAACTATAGCTCCAAGTTCAATTCAAAGAAATGGTACAAAAATATAAAAGTAAGTTGGGGATTTTTATGAGTCAAACAAAAGTTAACAGCTTAGCTTTCTATAGAACTCAAAAATAAGATTTCAATTGCTTAAATCAATGATAGAGAGAAACTAGGGTCGTGATCACTATGACTATTAATCTCCATTGAATAATAACTATTCAAGATTCTCGTGGTAGGTGGAAACAACAGAATATCCTTGCCTATGATACTATCTGAATTATCTCTTGACCTCTCTAAATAATTTATTATCTTATTCTCTCGAACAAAGATAACTTATCTATTTCCAATCGGATGTTATCTCAGGTAGATTAATCTAGTTATGGAATCAATCATTAAACAGAAGGTTGGTAACTTCCGAGTCCCTATTGATAATTTGCTTCCTCTAGCTTATTTCTCTGTTCAAGAAAATAAACCTAAGGCGTAACCTATTATTTGAAACCAATAGATTTAACTTAAAGTAACGGAATTTTAAGATGTTCCCACAATCACTCAAACCCTAAACCAACTATTAAATCAAATAAAATAATATTCATCGATCCCACAACCCTAGTTGTGGGTTTTAGTTGCTCATAAGATAGGAAGAGATAACCACAATTGAATTCATAATTTAAAGCAATTAAACTTACAAAATATGAAATTCAAAGTTGATTATTCTCCAAGTACAATAAGAATTTCCCTCAACTAAATCTAAGGATTAAAAATTTAAATTTAAATTAAGAGACCAAAAATTACAGAGAAAAAGTGACCAAGTACGTGAAGTTCAAGCTCATCCCCCCATAAAAGAGAATTAAAAACCCTTTTTTGTAAGTTCCTCGAAGTGATAAAATCTAAAAACTATGCCTTAAATAGAAAGAGCTATGTATGGAAGTAAATCTCAAGTTTTAGCTTTTTTCCTCGAAATAGACAACGGCAATCTTGATGGCGTGTCAGCCATCTAACGGCGTGTGCAATATGTCATCAAAGTTTCTAGTAATTGCTATCTTCTGATTCTTCTGATGGCAAAGCTAAACGCGTTTTAATTATGTGACAGCATGTGAGAAATGTCGTCACATCCTTATTGGAAATCATCATGTTCTACTTTGAGTTGACGACGTTTTTGATGCCTTGTCAAAGTTGTGACGGGGCTTCAGAAATGTCATCATACTTCACTTTAATTCTTCAACTTTTGTCTAAGCTTGATGGAAATTATCACAGCATTTCACATGTCTTACGATGCTTCAAAGATGTCATCAGCTACTCTTCATTTTATTTGCACCTGATTTCAACTGATTTTGTTCTTCTTTCCTTTAGTTTCCTCCTCAATTACTTACATCTGCATTAAAACAATAAAAATAATCAAAAATAACAAAAGTTGCTTAAGACTTAATAATTATTTAGAGTTAAAAGTCTCAAATATGTTAGCATCTGTTCACACATCAGCTAGATTTACCCTCTGTATATATTGAGATATTTCATAGTATAATTATGATACTATGCTAGATTTGGGATGAGATTTTGGTATTCGTGGTATTATTTTCAATATATGGGGTTAGTTGCGCTATTTAGGCTATCTTAAAATATATAATTTAGGTGTAATTTACTTAGCTGCCATGCTTTAGGTAGAGTTTCTATCTTTGTAATAATTAAGTCTTGATTAACATCTAAAATTGGATTTAGATACCATAGCCTAGTCCGTGGGAGAAGTTTCCTTAATGGACATTGAGGACTATAAGTAGTGCCCCTCCAGTCTTCCTTAGGCCCAAACTTGGGCTAGTTTTTCTAGACCCTTATGCATTTGTTTTACTTTTCAAAATGCTTACTAGGGAACTAGAGTCAATTACATACTTATTGATTATGATGGTTTGATTCTGGGAGTTGATGCTTTTTATAATAAACTTTGCAATTTAGTTATATTGAAATAAGCACCGGTTTAAGTTCAATATCTAATTATCATATTAATGGTATGAGCATTGGTTCAAGTTTGACAATTAATTATGATATTGATGATATGAGCGCTGGTTCATGTCCGACAATTGAGAGTTGATTATGATATCATAAATTACGGATGAATTTTTTATCATTGCAGGACAATTGGTGGATTTTGGTTATTAAGTTGTTTACATTCCTTAATTGTTCCTTCTAGGACTATGGGGGCTTAATTTGGGTTATTTACTTTTTCGAACTTATTGGTTTATGAGGACAAATTTAGTAGATACACTTGTGTAATCCGTACATTATTATTTTAGATTTATTGATTTTTGTAGGCACAATAGTATTGGAGTGTATTTCTAATTTTTCCTGTTTCCTTCACTTAGCTTACTTTATCTCAAATTTTTTCATAGTTATATTGTGATTTAGCTCAATCATCCGATGATGCCTACTGAGTAATCATGGTTTTGGTGCTCATACTATACTTTTATACCTTTTAGTGTAGATCTAAGTACTAGTTGCAATCATTGATTTAATGATCGTGCTGTGTTGGGTTCCAAAGATAGGGTGAGTTCATAGAGTCGGATTTTTCCCTTTTCATTCCATTGTATATGTCTAGTCTTTCATTTACTGAGAAAAATTATATTTGACTATTTCCAAACTTATGGAGTATTTGTAGTTGCTCTTGTACCAACACTACTAGGGCGTGGGATGGTTGGGTATGCTTTATCTACCATTTGGATTATATTTATTTTCTTGTTATTTTTACAACTCTTAAATAGTTGATTCTATCCTCATAGGCCATTTTTCACCAAATAACTCTAGTCTTTGGTTTTGCTTACCTAACAACGGGATATAGTAGGTGCCATCATGACTCATAATCATATTTTGACACCAATGATGATGTGGGTAAGATTCATGTTGAGGAATTTATGGTTATTTTCCAACCAACAGAGCCAAAGATAATTAAAGAGGACAAAATTGATGAAATGATACTAGAGTTCCAAGAAAAAAGCAAGTCAAATCCTTTATGAAGACTCTAGTTCATTTTAGGGTGAGAATATCAAGAAAAATACAAAATAAAAAATAAACAGGCTTAAACCTCATTTCAAAGAGTTCTTTGATTTTATGATTGGTGAATATGATGAAAATCAAAATATTTGAGCAAATGGAGAATTTTGGATATGAGGGACAAAATCCCTATATTTTGGAGTTTGTCATACCAAGAGAGAAAAATGATGTTCCTCACTTGAAGGCCAAGAAGAGTAAAATGAGATTTTTAATTGGTGGCCTATTAATTTTCTCACTATTTCCTAATTAACCTAAATTAGATTTTATTCTGAAGCTGGATAAAAGATTCAAGTTTTCAAAATAGCGAGATAGAGTTGGTCACATTGCTTTCTTACCTTTTCCCCATGGCCTCATGGAGATGTTATTATAAAGTTGGATCGAAGATTCAAATCCTCAATGTAAAAAGACAAATTCATAGGTTGTTTGTGTCGTGCTGCGACATTAAATAAAGTGCTTGATGGGAGGCACCCATTGTTCCAAAAATTATGCATTTATTTTTGAAATTTTAATTCTTAGAATAACTTAGGATTTTATTTTTACCTAATCCATAAATTTTTCAGGTTTTTGATAGTGATTTGAACAAGTTTGGATGCAAAAAATCGATGGAACTGCAATAAGAGCCTAGTATGAGGAGGCTTCTAATATTCTATCTAGTACACCATTACAGACCACTCTTATGTCGATCCTTATTACTAGTGTAATTCAGGGAGTCCTTACCCTTAATGGGTGGGATATCTATTCATGTGGCTTATAACTATTGATATTTCTATTATCGGGTTTGTGTTAGATTTCTTTCATACATTCCCTTGACCTTGTGGGCTGATTTTTTATTGATGATTTTTTTAGATTAATCATTTCTCTTATTTTTATTTTTATATTAGTTTCTTTACCATATTTTCTTTTATAGTTTTTATTTTGTTGGAAACTTTTTTCCTATGATAGATTGAGTGACAACATTCTTAAGGAAAAATTATAGTTTTTGGGTTTTGGTATTATTTGGGCAAGGGATGTCTGAGTGCCTGTATCCAATATGAATTGGGGTTGTGATTGTTGACATGGCGAGGTTTGAGTGGCGAATTTCTTAGGTGAATTTTGAGTAGCTATGGCATTATTTCCCTTAATGGAGTCAAAATATAGAATTATGGCTCGTTTGGTTCTAATGGAGTTAGTCTTGCATTGTGAAAGGTGAAAATAAGCATAACCCTTAAAAATATTTTGTGAAAAAAGTGCATAAAAGTGAATGACATTTGTGTCAACACTTTGACTCTTTTTGTGACTACTTACTCATTATGTAGTGATAATGTTGAAAATGACTCCTCTTGTTCTTGTTTAGGAAATGAATCGATCTTTCTAAAATAGTTTGCAAGCTCTGTATGGTGAGTGTTGTTGAATAACTATTGTGCTTAATAGTGTCATCTAGAACTTTCCCAATTGGTCTTTCAATTCTAGTCTTGATTGTGTTTGGTTGGAAAACAAAGCATTATTTCTTTTTGTGCTTTTGAAGTTTGTATGTTTTGCAGTACTTCAAAATATAATCATATTTAGTAGGAATCCACTTCTCCATTACCCCCTTGACTTCTTTCTCATTCCTCTCCTACAGTTAATATTTTTGGAAAATTTTTATTAAATCAACATCAACTTTTATCCTAGCACAACTAAGTCTAGTATTGTTTTATGTTGCCATGTCCACTTTCAATCATATTTGAACTATTGCTTCTAAGAAAAATATTACTTCCTGTCTAAAATAGTTTGGAGATAGAGTTGGAAATGAGATCCAGGTTATAGTTGTAGGTCTCCTTCACCAGATCAAACAATTGATTCCATTTTAAAGTCCTCATAGGGTATGACCAGTACTTATGAGTAATGTTAAATTGAGGCTTTGATTATAAACTGACATAGTTGTCTAAATTTACCAGTACATATCTATTACTCAAACACTCTAGGTTGGCATCCCCCTTCAAATTACACTACTTTGGAATTAGCCGTCTTAGATATTAAATTTCTAGCCAACCATATGAGAATTTGCCAATTACTGTATATCAAATATCCTCATTTATTATTATTTGGTCTACATATTCCTCACCATATTATTTTTGCCTCTCTATGCAAATACCGATGTTGCTTAATAGGTAGCTTTTGTTGTTGGGACTTAACATGATTCTATGTTATTGAGTAAGTTTCAGTGTTATTAGTTTTTGTGGTGGTGGTGTGGTTAGTTTTTAAGCATCACCCATCGGTGGAGGCTATCCAATGACCATAGTGGCCATAGATTCAAGTGAGATTTTTACAACTATTGGGGTTCTTGTGGCTATTTTGTTGAGAGCCTTTTGTTAAACTATATTATTTTGATAGTATAATAATTCTTTCATCTTTATACTATATTCACCTTTTTACCTAGTTCTTTGTTGTGGAAGTCTTTTATTGTTTATAGTTGATGGGTAGGTCTGGCCTTTTCACTGGCTAAGTACCATAATAGTTAAGGCTTGTAGACTTGGATTGTGTTGTAGTGTGTTTTTTTTGAGCCATATCAGTCTTACTATTTTATTATACCAGTATGGTGCCCTCACTTTTGTCGCTACCCAATTTGAACAGTCATGATGGCACCTACTTTAACCCTTAAATAGGTAAGACAAATTGTAGTTCGGAATGATGAGTAATGGGATAGATGGTGGAAGGCATGATATTACCAAAGGTAAGCATGCAATGGAGTTGTAAGCACTAAAAATACAAATATAATAGTACAAATATCAAATGAAAGAGATCGAGAGAACAAAAGAATGAATATCCATGACCTAGTAAGGTCGGCACGAGAGTACTAAATCCAAAAGAATAAGAGTAATAAACAATATCCAATATATAGGTTGTCTTAAAACATAAAGACTGTCCAAAAGTAGTAGAAGGAGAGAGGATTAACTCTGGCTCTAAAAGATCACCCTACCTCCGAATCCCAAAAGAATCTTAGTAGAGAACAACAACGGTGACATGTACTCAGTAGGCATCATTGGATGGTTGATCTAAACCATAATAAATTTATGATAAAATCCATGATAGTAATGGATAAAGATGATATGTATAATGCTACTCCAAACCGGGATAAAGTGGTAACTATGCATAATAACTAAATAAAAATGAATTTAGTCTAACTAGAACCTAACTAGACCCCCATAGGCCCAAAAGGTGTAACCAAGTGAGTAAGTAACCAAGTCGGTAGCATAATATTACACTATTACCAGAAAATGATTAATCTAAGAGAAAAGCAATCCTAGACTACCTTGACATCGTTGAAAGTTCAATGAAGTCCACTTGACCAAAGCTTTTCCCTTCTAAGAAGCCTCTACACGATGCCACACTATCAATATAATAATCTATGCATTAACATGAGAATAACAATACCCATATTACATATAAATTCTCTTGGTCCATTATCAAGCAAAAATTTCCATACGGTCTCTGCTTGTGGAATAAAGACCTTGAAACCGTCAACACATCCTTCTAAGATAAAGGATTATTTACTATAAAAAATGTGAGAAATTCGAGAACAAATGAATGCTTAATCATCCCATAAGGTAAACTATGGATTCATTTTAAATTGGAAGATCAATCAATAATATAATGGGAACTTATGAAAATAAAGATGAGAAAATGACCAAAATGATGTTTTCAAATCATTCCCTACACCCAT